>NC_043015.1:14750276-14837776 GCF_006345805.1 Octopus sinensis | reverse complement strand
GAAGATTTTAATTCAAAACTTACGAAAACAAGACATTTGTACTCAGAGCCAGAGCCAGTTTCAGCCAGGTTGGCAACAAAAGGGTTAGAGAGAGGAAACTATACAGCAAGCTATAAACTAGATACAGTTATGAAGGTCACAAAATTACAACAAATACTAGGTCTTCCTGTCTTAGATCATTGTTTGTGGTAACCTAAAAGATGGACAAAAACGCAACTCCAAAATTAGGCTTCCTCTTTAAGAATAGAACAATCTTCACCTTTGATCCATTGTTGTCTTTTATATAGCTGAAGTCATCATCAAACCAACATTGGAAAACTGCTCAATTATCTTGGATGGTACTACCATTACATATACAAACATTTTAAACTCACCCCAGAAGAACAATATTTAATTAAAACATATGTCTGAGCTAGTAGTATTACTCCACAATTCAGACATTCTAAATCTTCTTTGTAACTATTCCGCTGTAATTACAATGACTTCTGTTTCTCTAAACTAGAAAGTTATGTTACCCTTCTAACATACATCCTGCCTTATCTTTCATCCCGGGCCCCACTTTGAACACTTTTCCCAATCCCTGCCACCAGAAGTAGCTGCTCTCTGGAATTCTTCCTTAGCCATGTAAACATCAGTGTACAGAAACATCAAATGCATAGAGATTAGCAATCTGAGGAGGTCCACAAGGGTTTGTGGAAGCTGTCACTTCCCTGACAAACAAATAATGAAACTGATCCCAATATTTGAAGGTGCTGGCAATATAATTCCACACCTTAGGTATAGAGGGTAGAAATAGAAGCAAGAATTTGACAGATAAATTGGTAAACAAACAAATTGGCACACAGAGAAGAGATTCCAAGTTGGCCAGAATGATAATAAACTGAATAAACCCACCAAAAACTAATCTACACTCAACTCTTTCCATACTCTGCTACATGAGACAGCAAGGGAACTCATACATAACTATTCAACCAGCAAGAGATAGGAGCCAAATCTCCAGCAAATTATATCTAACTGACTTGGAATCAAAAAGGACACACTGAATAATCTAATTCAAGATATGCCAGAAAAGATAGGAAAATTTAGAGTCTTTGGGGTTGCTTTGAAGCTTAACACTAAAAAACATGCTGTACAGCATCAAGTGGGTTTCATCTTAAATTGATTTACCTTCAATTGCACAAGTTTGTATGGGTCCAATGATAATTCAAAGAAAAGCGTCAGCTGTCCCCGTAGATAACACCTCAGACAAATATGAGTAACAGCAACATCCCCACTAACAGTTATTGATTTTATTTTAAAACCATATATAATTCTACATTTAAGAGTATTCAACAATGAATACAACAAACAAAACAATTCTCTTTATGATACATCAGTAAAAAATAAAAAAAACAAACAAAAGCAGTACCCTCTTCCCATTCTTTTAGATAAGCGGATTGGATATTTGATCTAATATTAACCGAAAACGTTAATGGCTAAGAACAAAAGAAACTTTTTTCCTCTCTCTATATGTTGCAACTAATGAATGTTTTTTACACTGTTAACTATTATAGCCAGCAATATCTAAAAGATATTGTGTCGTTATGTGCTTATGTGTGTGAAAGTATTATGTTTTGATTTTCATGTAACTGATTTTGCTTTTTGTATAAACTAGAACTTACCCAACTTATCCAAACAACTATAAAATGTCCAAATATTTCATAAAACAAAGAAAAATATTTTGCTTAACACTCATTCATAAACTACTTGGACTCCTGGTCTTCAGCAGTTACAGTTAAATCTAAGTCAGTCCTAATTGAGCAAACCTATGATCAAAGGCATTCCAACAGTGACTAGCCCATCCTTTTCTTTCAGCTATTACACATCTCATTCTACATTATTCAATGTATCAAAGATGGCAGAATGCTATTTAAGGGAAAATTGGCTGTTATTTCTAGGAAACTGAATGACCAAATAAAAAATAGAAACTCCCTAACTGGCCCTTTCCAGTAGAAGTTTCTGAGATATCAGATCAATCGATCAATCAAAAAAAGAAGTAGTAACTAATTTTTGGAGATTGGATACATTGGAATGGAGGAATAATGGTATGGTGCAAACCAAAACTTTTTACTGTTGAAATGAAAATATTCAAAGAAAAAAAAAGATAGACATCTATCGAAAGAAATTTTGCAAAATCAATGAAATAATTTAAAGATGGTGTTAAAATTATTTTTGTATCCATTCAAGTTTGAAATATTTGAGAATATAAAAAAGCAGTATGGTAATAGATCAATCAGCAAAGCAGAATTACAAAATAGCAACTTCTTTCAATAAATCTAATATTCGTGTAATTATGAGGGAAAATAGGGGGAGAAAGATCTCGGATATGATATTTATTCTATCATATTTATCATACATATTTTGTAAAAAAGACCAATGAAACAGAACACTGCACCATTTTCTTAAAGAAGCAGCACTGAAATCAAATTTGAAATTCAGATGCTCACTGCTATATATTTAGGAAGAAGCTTCGCACCTCATATCAATTAATAAACCAGAATCAAAGAGCAACAGAGGAAAGAAATTCTTTGTCTATATACTAATTTATCTTTTGTGATAAAAAAGATTAACAAAAACAAACAAAAATCCCGAGACTGGAAAACAGAGTTAAATGACATCAAAGAGATCAATACAATTACACTGTAAATGCTAACTTAACTTTGAACATGTTTTTTCCGCACACAATGCAGATAAACTTTCAGGGCAGCAGCATGATAAAACTTGTAGATATAAGCATATTTTGGATTAGTGGAATTATGAATGCATATGCGTCTGATAGATAGCAACTATATGTTTATCTATACAAGTTTTTAGATTTATATATTGGTGTCTCCTATGCAACAATGTGTAAGAAAGATAATGGGGTTGGAGTTACAACTGTATGCATGTGCATATGTGTGTGTGTGTGTGTGTGTGCACACATATATATATTTACAACACATACACATGCATGTATACGTGTGTTTTCCTGTAGGTAGTGCTTGAAGTGGGCACATTTAGAAAAACTTCTTTACGACTATTTAACGTACCAGGTTTGGTATAGTCCTTAAGAATTTTGGTTCTCCCCCCAATGCAGATTTACAACAGCCACTCCCATTTATATATGGACTTGGATGATCTATTATTTTCCACCTGATATCACATGGGGTCCCTTGATCTTTGAGGTGCCACACATAGTGGGCCAGGGACGTGACAAACCATCTTTCTGGGACTCTGAAGGATGACCGGTGGTTACAGAAGCAACATTTGAAAGACGTACTGGCTGATCCAATATATTTACAAACTTGGGATGTAGCTATATTTGCACACCTGGTATATCTCAGATAGGCTCCAAGCCTGAGGATGGTGTTAGTAATACCATTGCTGATGGAGTTTATATTGTGCAATGAACAGTGCTACCTACTGGAAAATTGGATCTCCCCGTTTGCTGGTTAGGCTTTTTCAGGTCTATAAGGGTTGTTTTATTCCCTGGTTGAGGGGTAGACAACCTGCCCTCATTAACATTTTTATATGTTAAGACTTAAATCTTGATTTCTGAATGTTTCCTCATACTGCGATGTAGGAAGTTAAGATTTTTTGTCTTTGTATAGAGTCTGATAAGCTGTCCACAAGGCTTTGGCTTTGTGGATACAAAACCTTTGGTAATTCTATGTCCAAAATTTAAATTTTCGTTGTAATTATTACTGCAGTATTCTTTAGAATGTGGTTCTTTACTGATATAAGTTTTATTGACTACTAACAGTATAATCACAAGATTACATGCGTCATACATGTGCCTCTGAATCAATCTCACAAGAAAACCCATCTCTTTTATTGATGGCATATTCTCAGTTATCAGTAAAACAAGTGAAAACTCCACTCTATTACTACTGTTAAGTATTTTCCATATAATCAGCCACCAGCTTTACCAAAGCTATTAGCATCATGGATGGAAAGCTGGACACAACTGGAAATACACCTTCTATAGCAATTCTGACAGCAGTAATAGCCTTGGTCATATGCAACTGGTTAACCAGAGTGAAAATATGATTTTCTCTTGGTACAAAATAATTTATAAAAGTTTTTTATTTGTGCTATTCAACAAGGTAGTATCACCGTAAACTGCTAAAGGCAAAGAAGAGAGCAAGTTATAGAAGTATCAAATTATTGGATCAGGTTATGAAGAGGAGAGAGAAGAAAAGAGAGAGGGTGGGGGAGAGAGAGAGAGAGAGAGAGAGTCATAGCAAAACTGATTTATAACAGAGTAGACTTAAATGAGATGAAGTTTAGTTTCATGACTAGATGAGGTACTATTGATACAATCTTCATAATGAGGCAGCAGTAGGAGAAATACTTGGCTAAGAGTAAACCACTACACCTAGCATTTATTGACTGAGAGAAAGCATTTGACAGGATACTATGTTCAGTAATTTGGTGGTCACTAAGCAAAGAAGGTGTAGATGAGTGGCTTGTGAGTGTTGTACAAGCTATTTGCAAAGATGCATTAAGTAAGGTCAGAGTCAACAATAATTTCAGTGAGGAATTTAGCATGAGGGTAGAGTCCATCAAGGCTCAGTCCTCTTCTGTTCATTATAATCCTGCAGACTATCACAGAGGAGTTTAAGAATGGTTATCCATGGCAACTTCTACATGCTGATGATCTAGTTTTTATAGCTGAATCTAAAGTGGAATTACAGAGAAAATTCCAGGCAAGGACTAAACCCAGAACCAAGAAGTCTTAAGATAAACTTAGTAAGAATGAAAATGAAAAGTCAGTAGAAAAGAAGACAAAGCCCTTGTATCTTCAGGGAAATGGCCACATCTGATATGTAGAAAAGGAGTAGATATAAACTCCATGTGTCATGTGTCTAAAGTAAACTATGGACACACAAGAGATGTGGAATCAAGTAGACGATTACAGAAGGAAAGTTTCATATGTGATAGATGCACTGGAGTAGTACATACTATGAGCACACTGGAAATAGATTCTCTTAAATGGCTGTGGATGGCTCACTCGTGATTCATAGCTTTGCTCTGAATGTATAATAGCTAGGTCAGAAAAAGTTCAGGAAGCTACTACTTTAGAGTGAAGAGCATACTGTTTGATGCTTGTATTAGAACTGCAATACTGCATGGTAGTAAGACATATGCCTTGAACACAGAGAATTTGAGAAGATTGAAAAGAAATGAAGTAAACATGCTCCATCAGATGCACAATATAAGTGTTCATGAATGGCAGTATAAATGTTCTGGGAGGAAATGTTCTGTGGATAAGAGGAATCAGATATAGTTTGCTAGAAAGACGGAAGAGTTGACATGGATGTGTGACATGAATTAGACAAGGACAGCACAGCTACATAAAAATGTGCTGCCCATTTAATGTGGATTAAACTTGAGAGAGATAGAGAGAAGACATGGGATGAAGTGGTGAAGGCTGTTCTCAGGACCTCAAACCTCATGGAGGAGATAATAGAGGAACACAATGACTGGCAACATGTGGTGCACAATAAAACCCACCCAATTTGCTGTAAATGAGTTTCTGGAAGTGCTGTGTGTGCATGTGTGTGTGTGTGTGCACACAAGTGGATCCTTCACCTAATTTCCTTCTTAAGAACCCCCTACCACCCATTGTCTCTGTAACTTCAGCTTTTCTTTGATACCACTTATCTTCCTCACTATCTTGAACTGTTTCACTTGATGTCCATCATTCATTCTTAATACTGTCATTTTACACTGCTCATCTCCAAACCCACCAAATTATCTCTCCTTCTCTACATCACACCAAACATTTCTCACTCGTTCTATGCAGTATGTCTGCTTCTCTCCCTCTCTCCACATTCTTGCAACCTACCCAACCATACATCACCTCTCTCCCTCTCTCATCCTTCCCTTGATAAGTACTATTCTGCTGCTCTTCATCACCCTATTTTTCTGCACAAGCAGTCATCTTCTACACTCCTCTACCTCCCCAAACTCATATATAACATTAGTTATCCCTCCCCTTATCTATCACTCACTACATCCATCCCTCAACCCTACCTAGTCTCTACAGTTGTCACCTACTTTTCCCTACTTATCAAACAACACTTGTTCTTCATTCATTATATTCACCCCATCACCCATTCCTCATTTCTCACTCTCCTGCACAATTTTGCAAACTCTGCATATCCACAGTCCTAGTTTTTCTGTCCACATTCACTTTTACTGACCTTGTACCTTGAGGGTACACTCAAATACCTCATCACCACTATTTTTATCTATTTCCAGATCCACCCAATCACTCCTAAAACATGAGTAGCCATGTAAGCTTCTCTACAGAAAGAGACCTGTTTTGCTCTGGCTTCTTCTCAGATACTTTGACTCATCATCTTCTAGTGTAAAGTCATTCCCTTCAGGGATCATAATTTTAGAAGTTGCATGGTAACTGGTTGCTGGTGGCATGAAAAAAAAGCATATATTACATGCAGTAAAGTGGTTGATAACTAGGGAGGGTATCCAACTGTAGAAACCATGCTAAAGTAGACACTTGAGAATGATGCAGTCTTTGGATCCTCAGATCCTGTCAAATCATCAAACCCTAGCCAGCATGGAACGTGGACATTAAATGATGATGATGATGATGATGATGATGATGACTACGATGACAACACAAACCAAAAAAAAAATAGTTATTTCATCTTTCAGTGACCTCTGTATTATTTCTTTCAGGTTAAAACAATTCAGATTTTCTAAGAGTATAATTTTTTTCTCTCCCTTTTTGAAGTTAATTGATCAGCAACTCTATTAATATCGACTACATCTAATTATTGTTGACTTTCAATGTACATATAACAATTCTGTTTCCTATGTGGTTTTGGATAGAATAGAACTATATATTCTTTAAATATTGAATTTGGAGACAGCTCACAACACTGAAGAAACATCTAACTATTGTTACGAACCTAACAAAAACTCAAGTGAAGTCAAATCATAGATAGTTAACATTCTCCCTTACACACCTTTAAAAATCTAGACAGGCTAATCTTTACCATCACAAACTCCCACATCACTCTCTCTCTGTAAAGGAACATAGACTGAGACCAATACACTCAACCACTACATTGCTTACATATCTAACACAAAAGAATACAAAGTATCCTTTCATATACACTATTCTAATAATTATTAACATCAGCAAAACTTTCAACTCTGTTCCCCACTATTCACTTATACAAAATGTATCAATACCACTTTAAGGCAGAGACAGAAAAAAAACTGTTAGTAAACTACCTTTCAGACCACCATGCAGACCCTTTAATTTCACAAATTGAGTAACACAGAGATCTGCTCTCTCACTCAACTTTTTCTCAGCCAATACCTCTACAGCCTTCCCATATCTTCATAAAACATACTGACAACCTCATACACAGATGATACCATTCTCACATTATTCTCCAAATATTGCTGCACAGTTACTTCAAACCTTATTTAAATCACATAGAATCCTGGCTCCATAATAGCAGACTTTAAATTGTAACTACTGCATCTACCACATCTACTATTTCTCCTCTTATCAGCAACACCAGGAAATATCAAATTCAACCGAGCATCATTCTCATAAGCATACCACACATGCAGAAGACAAAAATACATATAACTTCTTTACATTGTCACAATACACATAGATGACAAAGTTAAGAAAGCAATTGTGAAATTAAAGGGTCTGGAAATACATTACATATGCATGGTGGTCTGAAAGGTAGTTTACTAACAGTTTTTTTTCTGTCTCTGCCTTAAAGTGGTATTCACATAGAGTATTCACAAGTACTACATTTGGTTAGCAGAGAGAAATAACAATAGTGTATGTATCACACCCTTTATGTCCCACATCCTTCTTTCTTTACTGTATGTGTTTTTTGGTGGGTCAGGAGGGGGATTGTATACCAAATTTTAAATGAAAAATAATCTTTCATCATCAACTTTTTCAGCATGCTCTGGTCTTGTCATTCACAAACATATTTTAACACAAATCTCAATATATGGTTTGTGGAACCATATATTGACATTAAACACTAAATAGAACAAATATTTATTATAGAGACATTTATTCATAAAAAAATTATACAACTTTTGAAATATTTTGAAAATGGAACTCTAAATATTTTTCATAGAACCCAGGGTTCCTCTTTAAGAAACCTGGATGTATCTTTCACAGAAAACAGGTAATACTTGGTTATTACCAATTGGATGTCATATTTATAAAGGTAGAACAGATTTGAGGTACTTGCTTCTTCACTATTGAGAATATCAAAATCTTCAAATCTATTCAACAACAATAATTTTGAAACATGGTATAAATTTTTTGTGATGAAGGGAACAAGTTGATTTGACCTCGAATATAAATGATATAAACTAATTTATTGTTGACCACATTTAAACTCAAAATACAAGGGGATGAAACTTAATTTTATGTTTTAACACTGCTGTCAACTAGTTACCTCTGACATCAAAAGTTAAATAACATCATTGTAATAGAACACAATATCAAAATTAGCCAATGATGGAAACTCTACCACTAAGTAAACAATATAAAATATTGTCTTTGAGTATTTAACGTCACTTAAAGAATCCCAAGATTTTTACCGATACTTACCATTCAAACTTTTCAGTTTCTGTTGCTCGAACCACATTCATATATAAATTGAAAGTTATACAGCTCACCCATAACAATACTGTCCAGTCTGTAGTAAAATAGAATAAAATAATCGAATGAATGATATATAATATGAAGAGAAAGAAGAAAAATAGCTGTTTTGGTAATAATAATGGTCTTTTATTCCCCAGCTGATGCTGACTAAATACTACTAATTCCTTGTATCTAATTATATTTAAAATGCTTTTCAATATAATATATATTTTATGTTCATAATTTAAGAGTGTCATAGAGAAATTAGATATAGTCTAAAAATCATTTAATAACTAAGACTCTTTCCAATTTGTTCAATGTCAAAAAACGTGTGTGTGTGTGTGTTTATACATATAAACAGACATGGCTGTGTGGTAAGAGGTTTGCTTCGCAACCACATGATTCCAGGTTCAGTTTCATTATATGGCACCTTGGGTGAGTGTCTTCTACTTATAGCCCCAGACTGATCAAAGCCTTGTGAGTGGATTTGGCAGATGGATAAAGGGGTGCCAATCACTTAATGCAGACTGAACTTGCAGAAGATGTAAAATGAAGGAAACCTAAGATAAATGGTGAAGGTTGAAAGGACTGGGGTAACAGGCAATATATAGTTTTCAAAAAAAAGACCTGCCCAACTTGGCAAAACTAATTTCCCGAAGTCCTGTATGCGTATATAAATATATGCACAACCAGACCCATTGCCCAATTTCCTCTACAAGGCACTGCAGCTTTTCATTCATACAACTTATTTTTCTCACAACTCAAAACTATTTCACTAGATATCTATTCCTCATTTTTTTATACTGTCCTCTCCACCCACATTTTACAGTGATCACCCTCCTGAGCTACCTAATTATCACTCCTTCTCCATCACCATACATCTCTCACTCTCCCATGCACTACACCTGCCTCTTCCCTATCCTTGCATCCTACCCATTTCATTCTCTCCTTTTCTTCCTAATATTTTCCTGTTGATTGTATCATCACCACTGTTCTGCAACTCTTCATTCCCAATACCATCGGTCACTCCCCACCCATTATCCACCATTTACTACATCCATCCTCAGTTAAGCTCTACCTACTTTTCCCCTTTCCCTACTTACCAACCATTCAAAATTTGTTCTTCACTCACTATTTTCACTGCTTTACCCAATCCCCATCTCTCACTTTCATATACACTCTAGTGACCACCACCCACAATCCCATTTTTTCTGCCTCCATTCATTTCTATTCCCCTCTTACCTTGTGGAGGTGTGTGGCTTAATGGTTAGGGGTATTGGATTCATGATCATAAGATTGTGCTTTTGAGCAAAACACTTCATTTGATGTTACTTCAGTATACTCAGCTGGCAAAACTGAGTAACTCTGAAATGGACTAGCATCCTGTCCAGGTGAGGAAAAATATATATATATATATATATATATATATACCATGGAAACTGGGAAATTGACCCTTATTAGTCAGCATGACTCGAGAAGGAAGGAAACTACCATATCTAAAGGGTCCAGGCAGATGCTTCACTACCATTATTTTTATCTATTCTATACTCCACTCTGACTACCTTCCACTCTCTCTTCTAGAATGAGAGTAGCCATGTGGCTCCTCTACAGTAAGAAACATGTTCTGCTCTAGCCCTTCTCTCATACTCCAGTATAAGCCACCTCTTTTGGATTTTGTAGTTTGCAAGCTGCATGGTGACCTCACTAGTGCTGACTGCCCATAAAAAGCATCCAGTATATATTGTAAAGTGGTTATCATTAGGAGGTGTATACAGTCATACAATCCATGAAAAAGTAGGCAGTAGAGCATGATGCAGTCCTTGGAGCTATCAGATCCTTTCAAATCATTCATCCAATGTATGCTAAATGATGATGATGATCATAATGATGATGACGGTGGTGGTAGTGGTGGTGATGATGATGATGGTGGTGGTGGTGGTGATGACGGTGATGCTGCTGATGATGATACATAAGATATGCTTTATTAAAAAAGAAGAAATCTTACCAAAATATGTCAGCCAAAATCCTTGAAAATTACAAAGTGGTCCATCTGGATGCAAGCCTCCCTGCAAATTAAAAAACAGAAAATGCTATTTTACAAAACTTTAAAATTATTTTTTCTGTTTAATCTCTCTGAGGAATGTATCGAGAAGCTGTTGACAGGAAAACTCTGATTATTGTATGTTGGGGGAAAAAATGGAAAAATAAACAAATCTCTAATGCTATGTAATATCAGGTATAAATTGGAGAAATAGAGAAAAAAATCCATCTAAAAATAGATATTTTTAGATTCAGAATATTTATTTTTTAAGAAAATTTGCTATATCAATTATAAATCCAGAAATATGCATTTTTACATCATCATCATCATCATCATCATCATTTAGCGTCCGTTTTCCATGCTAGCATGGGTTGGACAATATATGTAAAACAATTTACAATATAAATGATGATGACGATGATAAGAGAGAAAGAAATTATGATGATAATGGTATTGATGTGTATGGATCTTCTCTTTCTTTCTTTCTTTTTTTTTTTTTTTGCAGCTCTAAATTTTTATTAGGTGGTAGTGTAAAATATCAGGATAAATCAGAAGAAAGAAGAAAATTTCCCTATTCCTTGATTGTCAAACATATTTTTAGTAGCAGAAAATAGAAGTGATGCCCCATCATGGTAGAAACCATACTAGGTACTTTATTGTAAATTGTAAATTGCAGATTTTATGTTTACTCTTAAAGATCAAAATGCAAAATAATTAAATCAAGAAATATTGGTTTCAAATTTTGGCACAAGGCCAACAATTTCAGGGGAAGAGATAAGTTGATTATATCAATCTCAGTATTCAACTGGTGCTGATTTTATCAACCTTGAAAAGGTGAAAGGCAAAGTCAACCTTAGCAGAATTTAAACTCTGCAGCATGAAGATGGACAAAAAGCTGCTAAGCATTTTGCCAAGCATGCTAATAATTCTGCCAGCTCACCACCTAGTAAATATATTAAGAAGTATTAAAATGAAAAAGTATTAGTTACTGCACTCTCCACAAAACCAATGGACACTCTATCTATACTATAATGGAGAAAGCTGCTTATTAATTAGGTATGTAACAGTTACGAAAAGAAAGAAATTATTAAAGGCTTGACCATCTGGAAATCTTTTTATAAAATCATTTTCCAAGAAATTTCCTGTAATTTCAATTTCTGAAGTTTATTGAATATTTGACCTACAAGTGTTTCACAAATTTAAATATTTGCTGCATTCACTGCAGCATAGATTTTAATGTTTAAAATAATAAACTATATTATTCTTTTGCAACAGTTTCTCACTCTCTCTTGCCTCTATTTTCATTAAGGATAGTTAAATATATATTCATTTCAATGCTTTCATTTCAAGTTTTAATTTGCTATTTGCAAAAAAACCCACAGTTTATTCTATATATGTAATTTTAAAAAAAATTTATTAAATGAATGAATGCTATTAGACAAAATAGCTACATAACTTTGAGGTTTATATGAGGCACAATTTCAAGAATATCAGTTTCCAGAGTTTGTTAAGTGAATATTTTTGATAAATATTACAAAAAAAATTAGGAAGTGATTTTGTTGGTATGGCTGTTTGGAACACTATAAGCCTTACAATAATAACTATGTGATCATTGCTATTTCTAGTATGCTAAACATAGTTGGGTTACCTTGAAGTTTGTTTAAATTAGAGATATATTGCAACTATGATAAATTACTGAAAGAAATATTTACTAATCAAGTAAGATTTTTTATAAATTGAAGTTTTCCGGAAAATTTATTTTCTGAACTTCCTTTTATTATTGAATATTTCAAGTTCACAAATTTAAATAATCAGAACAAGATAGTTTTTAATGAGTTTTTATAGGTTTGACTCTCTGAAAAATTTCTCTATTAATATATATTGATAAAAAGGCAGTTTCAAAGCATCTGTTATTACTTAATATCACAAATTTGAATATTCGTTGCCAAGCTTTATGTTCACTGGAGAACAGATTTTAACATTTGATAAACAATATTGTTCTGGTGAGATTTTTCATTTTCATTTGCAGTACAGTCTCTCACTCTCTTTCTCCCACCTCTAATTATTATCATTAATTATAATACTTAATATATTAATTACTTAATATATATTCATTGCAATTTTTTTATTTCATTATTTCACATGAAGAAATCAAGTATTTTGTTGACTTAAATTTTGCTGTGTAAATTCCCTCAGTTTATTGTTTGTACATACTGGAAAAAAATTATATTGGACAACTTATTAAAAACTTACTGAAGCTTCGAACTCATGCGACTTATTTCCTCTCTTTTGTTATCTAAGAATTTTCAAGTGAATTTGCTGCTATAGCTATTTGATATGCTATAGGTATTAAAATATCTCTATGTGATCGATGCTATTTTTTTGCACACTAAACATAGTTGAACTACCTTTACGTTTGTTTAAAAAAGAGAGATTATAAGTGATAAAATAATGAAAGCAATATTTACTAAGCAAGTAAGCACTATTATACAAAGAAATAATTAGACATAAAAATCATAAAAATTATTAGAATTGGGAATCAAATGTGAAAATATTATCAAGTGGCTAGCAGAAAACTGCCTAGAGGGTGGTCTTTCTACTAGTATATTAAATATTTGAAAGGGCAGAATCTAATACTTATCTGAATACTATTCTACATATGGACCATACTGTGAACTTTCTTTTTATCTAAACTGTCTATTTTATCTGCCTTTAGGTACACGGTAAACAACTGTAAGAAAATGCCTATCAAATTCATATTGCTCAAGTCATTTTAAAGCCTTGCATAATTCAATATACAAAATAAAGTATTATCCTGCAGCCAAGCATATGAACTGAGATGATCACGTGTGGTACTGATATAGCATGAAAAGTAAAGTTTCTTATATAACTCTAACTACATTAGAGAATGTATTTTATGATGCATGAGGTGATTATTGTGATAAAGTAGCATGACCATCTCATTGATCTTGCTTCTGAAGAAAACCTACCTTACAGTTAAATCAGAAGACTCTTGTACATGTTAGTTATAGGTATGATAAATGAATCAGTCAAGCTCTCCATTGAGCTTTTACTAGTTTTAGCCAAGGGGCACAAATTGCAAATATGTTGCCAGCATCCCATACTGGGAACTGGCAACATATTTGCCATTTTCACATCATTTTATGTTTACAATTCTTACTAAAACAGGCAGCAAACCAGATAAGACTTTTCAAGAAAGAAAGAGAAGAATTATCATTTTTAATTAGATAATAAAATTATTTTTAATTAGATAATGCAAAAAAAAAATCACTTAACTCCTAAATATTCTTTTAATTATTTAATGAGGTGAAGAGGTAGATGGCTATAACTTTTGCCTACCCTGCATGTAATTGGTCTTCAAAGTAAGATCTGTGAGGAAAACATAGAAGAGACAGGGAGGAGGGTTTATTGCAGGGAAAATGAGAGTAGGAAAAGCATATTTTTAAGCAGATGTGGTACACTGATTACTAGATATGGATGGGTGGGGGATCAGATCTCAGGATATCAGGCCTCGCAAATGATATGACAAAATATTGAAACAGCCATTTGTGATCTGTTGTATGTCATTATTATCCAACTTTACTGAGAGATGATAAAGTGATAAAGGGGTAAAAAAATACCATGTCTTAAGACAAGTGGATGGAGAAAATGAACGAGAGAATCTTAGCTAATCATTCACATGTATTTTGTTCTGATGTGATCTAGAATGTTTTTATGTGTATGACAACTGCACTGCCCCAGTTATGTGATACTGTGTAGAAAACCAGTAACAGATCTTGGATGACAAACTGTCTAGCCCTGCAGAGAAAGTCTTGTCCTTGGGATGTAGGTTTGGCAATATTATAAATGTAAGAATACTGTAAGAGATATGCCAAAGATTGTGAAGGCCTAGCATTTGAAATGAATTTCAGGAATTTAGCTGAATCTTGTGTGAGATTCTCTTACATATATTACAAGTTTGTGTCATGGTGGTGTTATAGAAAGCTAGGAAATAATTTCCCATTGAAAAGATTGTTAGAGCAAAGATCATAAAAGTGCTGCATTGAAGATGATTTTATCATTCATGAATATAGAAGGATGGAAATGAAGGTGAATACTATTTTACTTTATTGATGGAAAAAGGCCTCTAGATTTGTAGATTTGACAAGAAGTATAGATGTATTCTTGGTGGACAGAATGCTACTTTCATTTACTTTGCATTTTATTGCAAAATCTAAAAAAGATTTCTTTCTAAAACTGCCAATTTCCCCGTGTGCTTTTTCCTCCTCCTTATTCAACAGTTCTGGGAGAACATCGAATGTTTAAACCATTATACTTAATAATTGCAAATTCTACATTTATTTTCTTTCTAAGTTTCACAAACTTCAGAATATATCATAGGTGCTTATCAAATCACTCTCTTCCTTAGAGAAAGACCAAGGATTCAATAGAATACACTGAGCACTGTCAATAATTAATCAAACTAAATTTCTTATTTCATATTGAAAGAGATGAAAAGGAAATAAATCTATGTATAGCACACACATCAATAATGATTGAGTATTTACAGAACACTCAAGTTGTAACTCCCAATGCTCTTTTTGACAAGTTGTAGCTTTACAAAGAAATCGATAGATATACTTTACCTGACAAAAGACTTATAATTGAAAATTTTATATAAAAACTATGAAGACAAATCTGAAATAAAAAATCAAATTAAATGTAAAATCACATTAATCTAAAATAGAATGATATATCAGATCTCCAAACTTCAAGACTTAAACAAAAATGAAAAGACTAATTATAAAACTTGTAAGAAATTTTTTAGGATAAATGAAAAAGCTCAGTGCTTCTCATGAGGTGGGTACCCTGGTAGTGGTGAAAGCATGAAGATTTAAATGGAGGATAACAAACTACTATGTTTAAGAAGACTAAAATGGTTTTAAACATTTTAATGTTGTCCATCACTATAGTGAAGAAGAAGTATACAAATGCAAATTCTATTTTGTATTTTCAAAAATAAAGATGGCAGTAGCAGGGTGGGGAAGAGAATTTCTCTAATATTTTTGGGTTGCATAGTATATGCCAGGTTGAGAGCCATTGCTAATCAGACATAAAAGTTTAGTTTGATTTGGGGAGGGGAAAATATTTCAAAGAGGAAAATGCAATTTATTAAATAGCTCTACTGGGTATGAAATCAAATGACCCGACATGCAACTTGACTAGCAACAGTGATAGCCTTTGACAAGGAAACAATTTTATAGTCAACATTTCTTTAAGAATTACAGAAAATTGATCAGTGCTGTTTTAACACTAATGACAGTTGAAACCCAGAAAACAAGAACACAAGAACAAAACAAATGCAGGTGGTTTCTAGCAGTTTTCACTTAACATCTGAGTTGAGAGATGATTAACTATCTAATCTGACCTTTTCTTCTAAATGTTATGTTTATTGCAACATTTTTCATATTTCAAGTTAACTTTCTATTTTTGCTGTTTTTTATTCAATTTAATTAATTTCTATTGCTTTGTAAAGGTTTTATGAAATCTTACATAACATTCATGAAAACGCTAATTTACACTGAAAATTATATAAAAGTATTAAACTTGAATTTGAATAAATTATGCAAGTCTTTGAGCTGGAATTGCTTTTATCTTTTAGAGTTATGTTTCTAGCTAATTAACTAAAATAATTAAACACTTAACGCGTAAATTGAGTGCATAACATTTTCATAGATGAACTATTCTGATGATATTTTTCACATTACTAATGACTAAAAGTGCTAGAAAATACTTGGAATCCAAGTTGAAACCCTGAAAAGACTGTATCATACTCAACAGCATAAAAATATCCGTTAATTCTATTCTATGAAACACAACTGTATGTTAATTATATAATTGATGTCTATAACATAATTTCCAAGTATTCATATATATACCTTCACAATTCAAAACTCTTTTACTCTTTTACTTATTTCAGTCATCTGACTGTGGCCATGCTGGAGCATCACCTTTAGTCCAGCAAATCGACCCCAGGACTTATTCTTTGTAAGCCTAGTACTTATTCTATCGGTCTCTTTTGCCGAACCGCTAAGTTACAGGGACATAAACACACCAGCATCGGTTGTCAAGCAATGTTAGGGAGACAAACACAGACACACAAACATGCACACACACATATATACATATGTACGACGGGCTTCTTTCAGTTTCCGTCTACCAAATCCACTCACAAGGCTTTGGTCGACCTGAAGCTATAGTAGAAGACACTTGCCCAAGGTGCCATGCAGTAGGACTGAACCCAGAACCATGTGGTTGGTAAGCAAGCTACTTACCACACAGCCACTCCTATGTCAATACTGTTATTTAAAAAAAAAATTAGTTTATACATCACAATGGGTGAACAATAGGACCTTTGGCTACATATTCTCAGTGGGCTAATCACTAGTATTTCTGATAGAGAGTGCAAAGGGAGTATCTGCAATTCAGTGCAGAACAAATATTGATTTCAACTTTCAAATTCTGACACAAGGCCAGCAATTTCAGGGGAGTGGTAAGTTAATTACATCAACCCCAGTGCTCACCTGGCACTTATTTTATTGACTCCAAAAGGATGAAAGGCAAAAGTCAACCCCAACAAGATTTGAACTCAGAACATACAGACAGACAAAATGTTACTAAGTATTTTGCCCGGTGTGCTAATGATTCTGCCAGCTCACCACTTTCAATGTGGAACAAATATTACAAAAGAGTGGAACATTATCAAACATCATCATCATCATCATCATCATTTAACGTCTGCTTTCCATGCTAGCATGGGTTGGACGGCTCAACTGGGGTCTGGGGAGCCCGAAGGCTGCACCAGGCCAGTCAGATCTGGCAGTGTTTCTACAGCTGGATGCCCTTCCTAACGCCAACCACTCCGAGAGTGAAGTGGGTGATTTTATGTGCCACCGACACAGGTGCCAGACGAGGCTGGCGAACGGCCACGCTCGGATGGTGTTTTTATGTGCCACCGACACAGGTGCCAGACGAGGCTGGCGAACGGCCACGCTCGGATGGTGTTATTATGTGCCACCGACACAGGTGCCAGACGAGGCTGACGAACGGCCACGATCGGATGGTGTTTCTTACGTGCCCACAGCACGGAGGCCAGTCGATGCGGTACTGGCTACGTTCGGATGGTTTTCTTGTGTGCCACCGGCACTGGTACCACAAAGATACAAATTCCATTGATGTTCATCTATTTTGATTTGATTTGATTTTTTTTGATTTTCACTTGCCTCAACAGGTCTTCACAAGTGTCACAAGAAGGAAGGAAGGTATGCACAGGTGAACTGACAACGTCCCAGGTAGGGGACCACGGGTTATGGCCTGACTAGTCTTGCCGGGTCTTCGGATGATGTTTTTATGTGCCTCCGACACAGGTGCCAGATGGATGGTGTTTGTTACGTGCCCACAGCACGGAGGCCAGTCGATGCGGTACTGTCTACGGCCACGTTCGGATGGTTTTCTTGTGTGCCACCGGCAATGGTACCACAAAGATACAAATTCCATTGATGTTCATCTATTTTGATTTGATTTGATTTGAATTTGATCACTTGTCTCAACAGGTCTTCACAAGTGTCACAAGAAGGAAGGTAGAGGCCACGGGTTATGGCCTGACTAGTCTTGCCGGGTCTTCAGATGGTGTTTTTATGTGCCACCGACACAGGTGCCAGATGAGGCTGGCGAACGGCCACGATCGGATGGTGTTTGTTATGAGCCCACAGCACAGAGGCCAGTCGATGCGGTACTGTCTACGGCCACGTTCGGATGGTTTTCTTGTGTGCCACCGGCACTGGTACCACAAAGATACAAATTCCATTGATGTTCATCTATTTTGATTTGATTTGATCACTTGTCTCAACAGGTCTTCACAAGTGTCACAAGAAGGAAGGTATGCACAGGTGGACTGACTACGTCCCAGGTAGAGGCCACGGGTTATGGCCTGACTAGTCTTGCCAGGTCTTCGGATGGTGTTTTTATGTGCCACCGACACAGGTGCCAGATGAGGCTGGCGAACGGCCACGATCAGATGGTGTTTGTTATGAGCCCACAGCACAGAGGCCAGTCGATGTGGTACTGGCTACGGCCATGTTCGGATGGTTATCTTGTGTACCACCGGCCCTGGTACCACAAAGATACAAATTCCATTGATGTTCATCTATTTTGATTTGTTTTGATTTGATCACTTGCCTCAACAGGTCTTCACAAGTGTCACAAGAAGGAAGGTATGCACAGGCGGACTGACTACGTCCCAGGTAGGGGCCACGGGTTATGGCCTGACTAGTCTTGCCGGGTCTTCAGATGGTGTTTTTATGTGCCACCGACACAGGTGCCTGATGAGGCTGGTGAACGGACATGATCGGATGGTGTTTGTTACGTGCCCACAGCACGGAGGCCAGTCGATGCGGTACTGGCTACGGCCACGTTCGGATGGTTTTCTTGTGTGCCACCGGCACTGGTACCATAAAGATACAAATTCCATTGATGTTCATCTATTTTATTTTGATTTTCACTTTCACTTGCCTCAAAAGGTCTTCACAAGTGTCCACTTTTTTTATATTTCTTTTCAATGTTTACAAACTTTGTTAGTTTACGCCAGCAAAATACACACACATGTCATCATCATCATCATCGTTTAAAGTCCGCTTTCCATGCTGGCATGGGTTGGACGATTTGACTGACGACTGGTGAACCAGATGGCTACACGGGGCTCCAATCTGATCTGGCAGAGTTTCTACAGCTGGATGCCCTTCCTAACACCAACTACTTTGAGAGTGTAGAGGGTGCTTTTACATGCCAGCAGCACGAGGGCCAGTCAGGCAGTACTGGCAACAGCCATGCTCAAATGGTGTTTTTTACATGCCATCTGCACAGGAGCCAGTCCAGCAGTACTGGTAACGACCTCACTTGAATATTTTTTCATGTGCCACTGGCACAAGTACCAGTACAGCGACACTGGTAACAATCACATTCAAACAGTGCTTTTTATGTGCCACCAGCACAGAAGCCAGTCAGCTGCTCTGGCAACAATATACTTCTAATATAAGGATAAAATTTTATTAAAAAGTTTTATCAGTGGCCAGCATATGAAAAAACCTTTTAAGGAGAGAATTATAAATATAATTGTAAATAAGGGCAAAAAAAAATTTTCTTTGTCAATTATGCTGAAAAATAGATGCTAAATCGTCTAACCACATAAAATATTTTCACTTATATTATTATACCATGTGTCGAAATGAGGAAAGCAAGCTAACAAAAATTCATAAAAATATAGTTATCCCTGAATCGGTTCCAATTTCTGGATTAATCCAAAAAGGATATTCCTTCATCAGTGAGGAACACAAAATGAAAATAAATGAAAGACATACCCATGGAAAAGCAGATGCAAAGTCATGAATACAAAGTCATATATTTTTATGAATTTCTGTTTGCTTGCTTTCCTCATTTTGACACATAGTGTAATAATATAAGTGAAAATATTTTATGTGGTTAGATGATTTAGTGTCTATTTTCAGCATATTGACAAAGAAAAAATGTTCTTTTTGCCATTATTTATAAGTGTGTGTGTACCATCATCATCATCATTGTTTAACGCCTGTTTACCATGCTGGCATGGGTTG
Organism: Octopus sinensis; assembly: GCF_006345805.1. Taxonomy (NCBI): domain Eukaryota; kingdom Metazoa; phylum Mollusca; class Cephalopoda; order Octopoda; family Octopodidae; genus Octopus; species Octopus sinensis. The sequence goes on along the minus strand of NC_043015.1, from coordinate 14,817,384 downwards.
GATGGTTTGACTGAGGTCCGGAGAGCCAGCAGCTGCATCAGGCACCAATCTGATCTGGTAATGTTTCTACAGCTGGATGCCCTTCCTAACACCAACCACTCCGAGAGTGTAGTGGGTGCTTTTTATGTGCCACCTGCACAGGAGCCAGTCAGGCAGGGCTGGCAACAATCATGATCGGTTGATGCTTTTTATGTGCCACCGGCAAGGGAGCCAGTCTGATGGACCTGGCATCAACCATGTTCGGTTGGTGCTTTTTACATGCCACCAGCACGGGAGCCAATCAGGCGGACCTGGCATCGACCACGTTTGGATGATGCTTTTTACATGCCATCAGCATGGGAGCCAGTCAGGGGCACCAGCCCCAGCTACAATTTTGGTTTTACTTGACTTAACAGGTCTTCTCAAGCATATCATATTGCCTGATGCATCAGGGGTATTCTTAACAGAGCCGGACATGTGGTTGTGATCTCACTTTACTTGCTGGGCCTTCTCAATCACAGCATATCTCCAAAGGTCTCAGTCTCCTGTCATTGCCTCTGTGAGGCCCAATATTTGAAGGTCATACTTCACCACCTCATCCCATGTCTTCCTGGGTCTACCTCTTCCACAGGTTCTTTCTACAGTTAGGGAGTGGCACTTCCTCACACAGCTGTCTTCATTCATATGTAACACATGGCCGTACCAGTGCAGTCACCTCTCTTGCACACCACATTTGATGCTTCTTATGCCCTACTTTTTTCTCAGGGTGCTTACACTCCATCATGTATGCACACTGACATTACACATCCAGCAGATCACACTAGCTTCATTTCTTTCAAGCTTATGTATGTCCTCAGCATTCATGGCCCATGTTTCACTGCCATGTAGCAGGGCAGTTTGCACACATGCATCATACAGTCTACCTGACACTCTGAGCGAGAAGCCCTTAGTTGCCAGCAGTTTGACAGGGGCTGGTAAGCCAGAGAACTGTGCCAAAGCCCACTGTTTTGGCATGATTTTTATGGCCAGATGTCATTCCTAACACCAACAACTTTGTCTTTTTAAGAATCTTTCATACGATTTCAAAATACAAAATATGGGTGAAGGGTAAGATGGATGTACACTGTGAGCTTCTGCAGTTTTCATCTACCATATTTGATTCCCCATGTATTGGTCAACTCCAGGCTACAGTAGAGACACTTGTCCAAGTTATCACATACTGGGATTGAACCTGGAAACCACATGGTTATCAAATCTTAACTTCTTGACCAGAACACTGTACGTATTCAACTTTAAAAGCTAGCAAATCTTCCTTGAGATGGTTTATTTTATGCAATAAAAATTCATAGAAAGGAAATTCAATTTGCCATCAAGAGAACAAGGTAAATTAAAACTGAATATGAATAACAATGAAACTGAATAATATGAAGATGAATATCATTGTCTTAAAGAATCTTTCAAGAGATTTCAATATACAAAATACAATGAAAATCTAGAACCTTTTAAAGCGCATTAATATTTATGCTACTTGCCTGTTGGTTCTATTCAATCAATATTTGACAACATGTAGAATACAATTATGGTCCAGTTTTGGAATGCAACCTGATATTTTATGGTTCAGATAATAACTTATTATATGAAAGATGTGTGTGTGTGTGTGTGTGTGTGTATAATCATAACAAATTGAACGGAAGTTGGGTGTTTTTATAGTGGTGCATTACCTTTATAAACAGAACAACTAGATTATACCTTAAATGATTTCATATAAACAAAATATCTTTGATTTAATTTTAATTAAATAGCCTAATGTTTTAATGATTAAAAAAAATTAAATTAAAACTATCAGAGGGTGTTTTTATCATCAAAATAATATCTGAATATCGATTATTCTTTTGCTTAAAATTCTTTGTTGTTTACACTATCATAATGTCATTTATTTAAAAATTTCAAATCATTATAAAGAAGTCTGTCTCCACATATATAATATTTATATATAATACAATTCATCTTGATTTTTATTATATTCCTGATGATAACTGATTATAAATTCAATGGAATGTTAAATTGCAGGCTGCTAGAATATGGTAAGATGACAATCACATGATTGGCTATATTAATAATTAAACAACAGAAGAGTAGAATGATCAGCTCTTAATATTTCTACTGGGCGATTAACTTCATAGAGAATGAAACTAGAAAGAAAATATTTCATAGATTTTGTCCATACATACGTGCACACACAAACACACACAACTATCACAACTATTTATAACCAGGAATTTTATGTTAATAATTCTAATTACTTCTTGGTCTATTTTCTTTAGGTAGTATACCTCTTATACACCTATTTCTCTAACTTAAGGATTTATGTAGAAGAATCTGAATCATTTAATTTTAAGCCATTATTTGTTTACTCTGTACACTTGACTTACAATACCATTTATCTATGCATGATGATCTATTTCTGTCTGAACTAACTTGAGATAAATTCTTATCTCATAGACAGATAATTCTTCATAATAATAGTGTAGAACATCCTTTTATCATTATAAGCAGAATTGATGCATGATTCCATTTACGCCTTTCTTCCACATTGAAGAGATTACTATCAGGTTGTAATTCAGAACTAGAATTCCTGTCTAATTAAAGCTTCCACATAATTATTTGAACTGCTCATTACAACAGCTAAATATTTCTAAAACAGATCACTTTATTATGTTAAAAATCTTAAGGCACGCCCAGCCATAAAGTCATGATAGCCATTATTAAAACTGCTGTTGCTGACTAAATACTTTTTCTAATCATCTACCTTTGTGCCTAGATCTGCTCAAACAACAAACATCATATCTTTGACCATCAGAATAGCATGTAATCTATATTAAAGAAATTATTAAATGGTAACAAAATCACAAACATTATTATACATGCTGAGAATAATTCCTTTTTATGATGACTGATAGAAACTCAACATCTTCAAAGTTTACAGGATAAAATAATATCTCAGTTGGATAGCCTTTGGCTACACAGCAGAGCTGTTATTTTATATTCTTCAGCATTGATCAGGTGTTTCATTAACAGAGTACAAGCTGTTCCTTAAAATAATTTTATCTTGTGTAAACAGTCATTTTTGTTCAGAAAAATTAATTCCCACTTGCCACACATTTCCAGCTTTAATCTGGTTACAATTCTTATATTATTACAAAAACTTCTTAACAGGAATTAAAGATTACACTGAAAATAACTATAATATATTCCACAAATTCAATATCTGAAGTTTATATGCTCATATTTTTAACTTTGTTTTGAAAAATAGCCATTTATCTATCTGATTAATATTAAAGTGGAAATTAATCATCATCATCCCAATCATCATTTAACATCTGTTTTCCATGCTGGCATGGGTTGGATGGTTTGACAGGAGTCGGTCAGACTTCAATTGTTTGTTGTGGCATGGCTTTTATAGCTGGATACCCTTCTTAAAGTCAACCACTTTAAAGAATGTGCTGGATGCTTTTTACATGCCACCAGTCTGGGTGCATTTATGCAACACCAGCACAAGCGCATTTCATGTGGTACTGGCACCAGTGTGTGTGTGTGTGTGTGTGTGTGTGTGTGTGTGCGCATATATATATATATAATATGCATTCTAGGTTTAGTAAGAAGTTTGGGAAGCAAGTATTTTACCACAAAGGTATGCGTGTGTGTATGTGTGTGTAAACAAAGAAATTTTAATTAATAGTACATCATTAGTAATAAGAAAAACAGTAAACAATGAATTCTTGTCAATAAAAGCAAGGGAAACTGGAATTTAAATTAATTACAACTAATTAAATACAGAATGCAGTGTAAAGTGAAACTGATCTTTTGCAGTAGTGACTATTCTGGATATGTTTCAGTTTTATTACATCTCATCAGTAAAGCATAGTGTATTTAATTAACATAACTTTTGGGACCATCTACTCTGCACTTCTGAATTAGAATTAATGAGGATTTTTTTTTCTGACCACCCATTAGTTTCATTTTATTTAATAAAACTTCTTGTCTCATTACATCAAGTATGTGTATGTGAGTGCCCACTTTACAATAAATATTTCATGCATCAGGTGTCCCTGGGTGTTTTGTTCTCAAGTTATTCATTTATCTGATCGATAAATCTTCTCTGATGCTTTGCTTCTCTACTCGAAATCCTTTTGTTTTATTAATTACTTTACATCTCAGCAAACACAACACCTTGAATACTCTGTACTAAACAATATACAAACCTTTTACACTATAACTACATCTCTTTGAAATATTGTCCCTACTCATATATTTCCACATCTTACTAATCTACAGTTATTCAAAATCAAAGTAAAAAATTAAAAACAAACAACCACATCCTAATGTAGAAGCATTTGTTTTGTTACAAACCTGTTCTTATGTCAGCTTATTGTAGCTATGACAAGGTTGTATCTATGTATTGCTGTATATATATATATATATATATATATATATATATATATATATATATATATATGGAATGCTCAAAATATAAAATCAAAATTAAATACACAAAATTATTTGAAATTGATTCAGTTTAATGTGTAGGTGAGGAATACATCATGTTTAACAACAATACTAAACCTTTAATAAATTATATCATCTGCTTCAAAAAGCCTCCAGAATTAGATTTACCAACTCAATACAGATTTTTTCTTTCTTTATTTTTAATCATGATTATCAGTTAGATTTTTTTTTTATATGTATACTACATTTAGTGCTAAATTTTCAACTCTGTAAAGATTAGTTATTAAAGTATATTACCTTTAACACACCTTAAAGGAGATACCTTTTTCATTTCCTGCTGAAGTATAACTGTAAATGTATTTAACAATTCTCATTATAGATTTTTACTCTCATGAAATGAAGCTTTACATTTTCTAAGTTTTGCAGTTACAAAACAAACGATCATTCAACAAATGAATCCTTATTATACACAAAGTATCAAGTGTAAAATATGTCTTCTCTGCTATGTAGATAAGTCTTAATTGTAATTTTGATGGAACACTATAGACTTAAGATATTTCTCCAATTTCAAAATCTAAAAGAATTTGTTTTCAGGTAATATATTCATCAGAAACAAGAAAAAATGTTAATCTAAATTACTATGTTAATTTAAACATTAGTTGCAAAACAAATACAAAAAAACAAACAGTTTTAACAAACATTAGCCATGTCCAGATATCAGGTATCTTATTTTAAGTTAAAACAATTGAATTCATGTGAAATTCAAAACTTCAATTTGTTTAATTATCGGTCAATTATGCAATGCATCATTCAAAGAGAACTAATTGGGAAGATTTACTATTTCAATGACTGTTTTGACTACATTAGCTTATATTCTTCAAACTAATCAAGCAACAAAATTGGTCATAATTAAAAAAAGCACTTCATAATCTCATTAGCAGAGAGTCATTCATTAATCACCTTTATATTTACAAGATATCACAGCTATCATAAATAAGGTCAGACAAAGATCATTGCCAAGAGCATGTCATGTACCCACAAATTTTAATCTTGTAACCAGCTTTTATCTCCCAAAAGAAACCTCAGGAATAAAACTGAATACAAATGTTATATCTGTTGCATATCTTAGGTAATATTAACCATAGCAAAGGCAGTAAGCTGGCCGAGTTGTTAGCACACCAGGCAAAATGTTTAGTGGCATTTCATCCATCTTCACATTCCATGTTCAAATTCCACTGAGGATCTACTTTGCTTTTCATCCTTTCAGAGTCAACAAAATAAGTACCAGTTGAACAATGGTGTTGATGTAATCGACTTATCTCCTCCTCCAAAATCGCTGGCCTTGTGCCAATATTTGAAACCAATATTATCCATAACAAATAATAAAGTAATTCGCACTGGTTTCACAAAACATTGTATATAAATACAATATTTAATATTATATAATAATAACAATAAAATATTTAGTAATATTTCTAACAATATGTTATTGGATTCTTTAAAGTTATTTATAAAATTTGAATACTTAAGCAGTTATATTAAATGAGAGAAGACCAGAAATATTCTCAATCATAGATGGTGTAGTCAAGTGATCAACTGTGAAACCAACATAGTTTATATTTTAACTTGAAATGATATTTCAAAAGGATTAATTTCTACACAAATTTCAGTGATGTATAGTGAAGAATGACAGACAATCCACTGAACAGCCACAAAATCTAAAGGAAAGTAATATACGCAACCTGAATGTATAATAGACAATTCCTCCTGGTTCTCTCACTTCAATCAAAGCTGAAACATTTGCCATCTTGAACTGTTTACACTAGAAGTCATATCACATATTCTTATACTTGAAAAGCACCTCAACCATGGAAATACCTTTCAAACTCAACCTTTGCTCTCACATTGAAGTATTTGCTTAATGTGATTATCTGATTACTTTCTCATCATTGCAACTCAATCCACATCAGTATCACTGCAATGAGTTCTTTGATATTTCATTGGTTAGTTAACTAGAACTCAACCAATTCAATGCTGACAACCTTTAGCAGAAAATGTGCCTCACTTTCAATCCATCTGAAGCTGTTATGTGGTGGCTTAAAAACTATTCTTCATCATGTATCAATCATAAAAGCCTGTTCCAGATGACTTTGTAAGTGGTACCTCTACATATAAAGGAACCCGTTTTGCTCTTAACTTTGCATATATGTGCACACACACACACACACATACATACATACATACATACACACACACACATACACTCTCTCTCTCTTCAACTGATTTATTTAGCACATTTGCCACATCATAATGTGCATATAGCTGCTAAGTGTACAGACTTCTTTGAAAATTTAAGCTCAATGAAGCAATCAGCCTTGGAAGAGTTACTGGTATCCTCTTAAAACAAGAAGCTAATGAGCAAACACACATCTTTACAATGTTTATATTTCTATGGAAACCTTTCTCAAGTTATAGATACACATGACAGTGTGTATTATCTTCAGTATAAATAATATCTAAGACACTGTCAACTACAGCATCACTCTAAATACCGCAAAGATAATAGAGAAAGTTATAAATAATCAACTCTTTTCATTTCCATATAGACAGAAGCAACAGAGTATTTCTTTCTTATGTTACACAGCAAGAGTCTCTGTCTTTGATAACTTTGACAAAAATTAAATTGTTGCTTTTGTCATCAGCAAAGCATTCTTCTTCATCTACCATGAAAAATCATTTTTCAAATATCTTCTGAATAGGAAATATCTGACAGATATCTTAATCACAATGTGGATGAATGAGGTTCTCTTCAGCATTCATTCTATCAACAAAGTTACCGGTTATATCTTTCAAACATTAATTAACTACTTTCTGATATTTCTATCCACAAATGTTCCTATGCAGATTATACTATCTTCCAGTCTTTATGGGTCATGTCCATGCAACTCAGATGCCTTTTAGTGGGAATATATATGCTTATGAACAGACCCTTAAAAATATCCTCCAATAACTGCATAACAGGCTCACTATACAATCACTCTCATAAGAAAGGAACCTCTATGTAGTCACTTGATCTGCTAGAATAAGCAGCCAAATCTGCCAAACTGTTCCCTACCTACATCTTAAGAGAAAGACACACTAATATATTCAATTTTGTATGTGTGTGTGTGTATGTGTGTGTGTGTATATATATATATATATATATATATATATATATATATATATATATATATATATATGTATGTATGTATTTATGTATACATACATACATACATACAATTCTGTGTGTGTGTGTGTGCACGTGCACGTGTGTGTTTGCATTACATCTAAAAAGATGGAATGGTCATACTTGGAGCACTCTTCAGATGATACAAAGCTGAAAGATGAAAATACTAAACCTAAACAAATAGAAAAGCAGCTGTTCTGCATAAAAGAGATACTAAGTATGTAAGAAGGTTATAACTCAGATCATACTCACACACAAACATACGACACAAAGCAACAAGATTTCACTCACCCAAACATATCTTGAATCATGAGATACAATGACAATGAAAAAAAAAAGTACTGCCTTTATTCCCTTCTTAAAGTCACCATATCCAACAGTGATTCTATTGCACATAGTACAACAAAAACAACTAACATACCAAAGTCCATGTTAATTACACATAGCAACAACCGAAGTATCTAGGGTACAACACACAGCCATTATATAAAAAAAAGTTGAACATAGGCACAGATATGGCTGTGTGGTAAGAAGCTTCCTTCCTAACCACATAGTTCCAAGTTCAGTCCCACTGCATGGCACCTTGAGCAAGTGTCTTCTACTATAGCTTTAGGGCAAACAAAAGTCTTGAGTGGATTTGGTAGAAAGAAACTGAAAGTAGCCTATTGTGTATATATATTTATGTGTGTGTGTCTTTGTGCCTATGTGGGTCCCCAACCACTGCTTGACAACTAGTGTTGGTTTGTTTACACCCCTGTAACTTATCAATTCAGTAAAAAGAAACCCATAGAATAAGAAACAGGCTTAAAAAAAAAAGTACTGGGGTCAAATCATTCAACTAAAAGTTCTCCAAGGTGGTGCTCCAGCATGGCTGCAGTCTAATGACTGAAACATAAAAGATACTACAACACAACAGTACCATCATGTTGAACATTTACATTGTGGCAATGCAAGGAATTAAGCTACTGTAACAGAAAACTGGCCAAGTTTCAAACCCTGAATGTATGGTCCATTTACAGCTAATCTAGGCATTTTCTCCAATTTGTGTTTGTAATATTTATGTATACTTTAAGGCAGTGAGCTGGCAGAATCACTAGCATGCCAGGTTAAATGCTTTTGGCATTTCGTTTGTCTTTATATTCTGAGTTCAAATTCTATGGAGGTTGACTTTGCCTTTCATCCTTTTGCTGTCAATAAAATAAGTACCAGTTGGTCACTGAGGTTGATGTAATTGACACCCCACATCCCAAATTTGCTGGCCTTGTGCCAATATTTATGTATAATTTAAGGCAGCCAGCTGGCAGAATTATTAGCACACCAGACAAAATGTTTAGCAGCATTTTGTCTGTCTTTATGCTCTGAGTTCAAATTCTGCTGAGATCCAGTTTGCCTTTCATCCTGTCAGAGCCAGTAAAATAAGTACCAGTTGAACACTGGGGTCAATTTAATCAACTTATCCCCTTTCCTGCAATTGCTGGCCTTGTGCCAAAATGTATACTTTACTTCAGAAACATGTAAGTTATTTTATTTTTTGTATCTTCTGACCTCTTTTAACCAACCAGAAATGTCAGTTTAACACTTCTTGACCTTACACTGATAACTCGTTCAGTTAGTTTCAAATATATAAACAGATAACAAGAAGTCATACACAACCAGCCAGAGCCAAGCTTTTGAAAGAGAAATGCATCAACAGACAAGAGTACATTTTAGCCCTTGGCTATTGGCTTCTAACCAATAGCAGAAAGTACCAATATCACCAGTACAATAAATGAGTCTATTGACAGACAATGAAAACAAAAAAAACAAAACTGTTATGACCAGCCAGGCTATCTGACACACAAACATACCGTAAACTTTTTGCAAATGTTATCCAGTTAAAACCTACTACTGCCACATGTACATACATATACCATTCACAATACAATCAAGCATTTTAGTGAGCACGCACACACACATTGCAAGCTGAATTTTTGTTTATCAAAATATTTCTTGAATGGCCCATCAGAGATTCAGAAAAAATTAACATGTAGCATTCAAAAATAGACATTTTTATAAATTGTTTTAACAGTGGAACTCAAAGTATATAAAGCTATGCATTTTAGTATAGTAAAGAGTTGTCAATGATTCTTTCAAATTGGGCTTCATTTCTATCACTTCTCACCACAGCTGGTGACCAGAGCCAAAAATCAATAAAACCCTTTTACCTTACAAGAGAACAACAACAATACAAGCACAAACATATTTGTAAGCCAAAACATTTACATTTGGTTGCACTACAGTCCCTCTTCAAGCTCCCTCAAATTCCTAATTTCATCCCAGTAAGCTCAGTGTAGCAGCCTTATGATAAGCACATAATTATGCATCACAAAATGTAGATACCACAAATGACAATATTAATAAGGCATAAAAACACAAGTATCCATGACAAAATTCAGCAGAATGAAGCATTAATGTAATACTTGTGTATATTAGCACCAATCTTACTAACCCACCAAACTACATACCACAGTTATAACATCTTAATCACCTTAACACACCCGTAAAACTGTAAGTGATGGGAAATGTCACCACATACAGCACATCCTGGTTCATAAATAATATAAACTACAAGAGAGACAGATTAGTATCATAATTAACCTTTTATTATTCAAACCAGCCATATCCAGCCCACATATTCTACCTGTTTTATGTTCAAACCATCCCAGACTAGCTTCTCACACCTTCCTATAATGTTATTCTAAAAATAAACAATCACATCATCGAAATCTCAAAGTTATGAGATAATGCATGATTAAATTTATTTTTAAATGTGAATAAATAAACATAACATTCAACAGAATAATTCAATAATTTGAAAGAGTTAAACTCTTTTCACATCTTTTCCCAACATCTCATGAACACAAAGACTAACTACAATGACTTCTCTTCAGATATCTCTTTCTGCTCCACATACTTAAGCCATCACATTTACAAACTAAACAACCCTCCAACACTTCTACGACCACCATACTTACCTAAACATTGTGAACCAAATAAAAACACTTTTATAAAGAATTTTATAGAATACTTTATAGAGTGCAAAAAAGCCTAGAGGAATCAACTTGCAACCAAGAGACAGAATTACAATTTGTAAAACTTAGCAACAATAGAGTCACCAACAAAGCTGCTATATTACGTATATTGAAGAAAATAATTATAGAAGTTACCAAAAGATGTTTACAAAGTAACATAAAAAGTAGAAGCCTAATTACATAACTGAAATAACCAAACTCAAATACATCAATGCCTCAGAGAACAGAAATAAAACTCAACAGCAAGCAATTAAACACGGAAATAACATAGAGAATATACCAAAGAGAAGCAGAAAACTGGCAAACATTTGTATCAGACATAATTGACAAATCTAGAAGTAAGGAAAAGAAAAAAATACACAAAATAATTCATCAGAATAACAAAGGGCATGCCACATTTCATGTCTCAATAATAACTTTAAGTAAAATAGCAGCACTGCAACAGTAAGCAAACTCACTGATCACAGGCTTTTGTAAAATCAGTCACCAATATTACACTACAATAGAAATATAAAATGCAAGATACACAAGTTCCACCTACACTGACCCAAACCTCTTTATGGTCACTCACCCTTCGAAATGTTTATGTCATTGAGTTTATATATTTGCAATAATATATTTTGGTAGTATTAAAGGTACCCTTGTTACTCATTTTAAATATTTCTTCTAAATTGTTATAGTTATAATTATATTTTACTTACCATTAGGTAGGCTACACAGTCCAATAATGCTCCAATACTAAGATAAAGTATAAGTCTCTGAAACGATAGAAATTAAAATACACATATACATATATTTATATATACTTATATATATACATATATATATAACAATGCTTAAAACTATGTGTGTGAAAGTGTACAGAACTATTCACACAGAATATCCTGGAAAGTAAAATATCAATTATTGTTTACAGATAGGAATATCTTTACTTTCCAAAGTACTAAAGTGGTAATGATTTATAACCAAGTGAGAGCAGATATAAAGACAATTATTAATGGTGTCTGGTTTTTGACAGACAAAGGTTTTTTTCAAAGGTAAACAGAAAAGTAAAGAAAGAAATTTCATCAAGCTGCAAAAACTAAGTTGTCTGAGATGTTAACTCATAATCTGAATTAAAGTGTAACTCAATGCTCTGTTTAAAAAAAAATTAATTGAAAATTTATTTCTCAAGGAAAAAAAATTCAGGTGCAGCTGTGGTTGTGAGGTGCAAGCCATAATAGTGAGGTTAAAAAAGTTTGCTGGTTTCAGGTTCAGTTCCAGCATCTCGCACCTCGAGCAAATGTCTTCTACTATAGCTCCACTCCAGGTCAACGAAAGTCTTGTGAGTGGATTTAGCAAACAGAAATTGAAAGAAGCACATTGTGTGTGTGTGTGTGAGTTATATGTGAGATTGAGTGTGTGTGTTTATGTCTCCTTGTTTTGACACCACATGATAGCTGTAAATGAGTGACAACGTCATGCAAACAGTGTCATTCATTTCCAATATTCTTTTCTGCTCCAGGCACAAGGCCCGAAATTTTTAGGAGGGGACCAGTCAATTAGATTGACAAGAGTACACAATTGGTACTTAATTTATCGACCACGAAAGGTTGAAAGGTAAAGTTGACCTCAGCGGAGTTTGAACTCAGAATGTAAAGTTAGACAAAATACGGCTAAGTATTCACCTGGCATGCTAACGTTTCTGCCAGCTTGCTGCCTTTCATTTCCTATATTCTGCAACAACATATCTGGCCATGGGATAATTTTATGTCGCTTGGAAATAGATGAAGGTTTACAACAGGAAGGGCATCTGGCAAAAGAAAATCTACCTCAATAAACTCCATTCGATTCATGCAAGCATTGAAAATTAGGTATTAAAACGATCGTCGTCGTCACAGGCTCCATATTTGTTACCATGAAAATGAGAGTGATGCCATGCCTAATTTGAAATAAGATTTGCACTTTTCCTCCAAATGTTATTCACATAAACATATTTCTCACTGAATAGTGAAGATCTGTAGCTCACTAAATAATTAGTATATTAGCTTGCCAACCCAAAAGCCAGTTGTCTGACAACTGTCACCAGTGATGCACACAGTAAATGATAAAAGACTTAACTGTCAATATCTTTGCTTTGTAAATTGGCATCATTAAGTGGTCTTGATATAATTAATATAAGCATTAAGAACATTATATAATTAGATGCTTCGTGAGTTTCAGAATTCAAATCCCACATGGGCAAAGACAACAAAAGAATGACAGTATTATCTAAGAATGGAAAACTTTCTTAACTATATAGAATCATGGAATTTGGGTTAACTCATTAGCATTCAAATTACTCTATCAAATGTAATGCTTATTCATTTACATTGTTTTGAATTAATCTTGCATTATCTTGTAACTTCAAGATTTCAAGGATGTGATTGTTTCATTTTATAGGGTAGGTGTGAGAGGCCAAACCTTGTCAGTTTGAACATAAAAGAAACAGAATATTTGTGCTGCATATGGCCATTTAAAATGCTACAGGGTTAAACTTTATCATAACTGACCCACAACAGTTGATATACACTAACATATCTAATAAAATGTTCTGTTCAAACAGGTCCGATCAACAGCTTTATTCCAATATCTAGACTTAATCTTGCTTCATTAGTGTCCAAGGAATTCTTCCTCTCGCTGAATGGCGATGGATTCACAAGAACTGAAAAATAAATGAGTGATCACTATTTTACAGCTCTTTAGTTTGACCAAAATGTTCATTAGAAATTCAAGTCATTAAAGTAATAACTGCATTGTTACCTAAACACTATTTTACCAACGATCTTGTCTTTTACTTGTTTCAGTCATTAGACTGCAGCTATGCTGGGACACTGCCTTGAAGGGCTTCAGTTGAATAAATCAACCTTAAGCCTAGTACTTATTCTATCAGTCTCTTTTGCCAATCCGCTAAGTTACGGGGGATTTAGACACACTAACACTGGTTGTCAAGAAGTAGTGGGGGACAAAAGCACACACACACTCACACATTATATATACACATGATGGGCTTCTTTCAGTTTCCATCTACCAATCCACTCACAAGGCTTTGGCTGGCCAAGGCTATAGTAGAAGTCCCATGCAGTGGGACTGAACTCAGAACGATGTGGCTGGGAAGCAAGCTTCTTATCACTCAGCCATGCCTGTGCCTATTGATAAAAATATCTATAAATGACATTCTTTAAGTTTAATGAAAAAATAATCCTATTCTTCTCAAGACAGTTCCATGCTTAAGAAAAAGAAATTTAACCAAATTGATTCAATACTCTTTGCAACTGTCATTTCCTGGTTTATTCTCATCACGTTTTTGTTCTTTATTCTGGTCTTTATTTACAAGCACAACAATCTTTTTTTTTTAATGCTAAATATTTCTTTTGTTTCACTATTTCACATTTCATACATACAATTCTCTATAATTTACCCTACAATGTGAAGAAATTTGATGCTATTAGTAACATCTTTCTTTTGACATAAGCTTTGCATAATTTTCTTCTCAAAGAACATCAAAGAAAATATTGATCTTTACCAACAGTGTATTAGCTTTAAGGATAATATCCTTTGCATAATATGACTTATGCCAAAGTTTATGGAATTATTTTTCTGAGAACAACTTGAAGTTTATAATTCTAATACGATAGTCTGTCGACATATATTAGTAACAAATATCAAAAAATTAGCTCATGTGAAGTTATATTTGGAAGTAATTCCCATCCAAAATATTTTCAATGTTGTTATTGCTACATTTCATAATACTTTCTCTTTGCTAAAATCCTCACTTTTCATTTCTCATGTCTGTTCACAACTTTCTCTCATCCTTTCTACATTTTTATATCAACTTCACTAATTTTATGTAAATCATAGTCATTCACAACTTTCTCAAGCTTCTTAACATCTTGAATCTTTATGTGCATCACTGATTTTATTATTTAACTGGTCTACAAGATTACAGCCAGTTGTCGAAATGTTTTCCTACAATTTATTATTTTTCTCTACCTCAGACATCCTCTCACTGAGATTTATCAAATGTCCAAATAATATGTTATAGCATTCAAAATCAATATTACATGTTTTAAACTAGAACAAGTTCTAATTAATAGGAAAACTTAAATGCCTTATATGTGTGTATCTTGCAGCTGTGATATAAAATACTTCTCACAATCAAAATTATTATCAGTAAATTTCCATGATGGTGTCAGTCAGAACTGGTTTCTTTTTTTTTTTTACACATGGTTTTGGGTTTAATCCCACTGTGTAGCACCTTAAGCAAGTGTCTTTACTATAGCCCTGGGCTGACCAAAGCCTTCTGAGTGGATTTGGTAGATGGAAACTGGAAGAAACTTGTCATATATATTTATTTGTGTCTGTGTATATTTATGTTTGTCTCCCACCACTGCTTGACAACTGGTGTTAGTTTGTTTGTGGCCCCATAACTTATCAGTGTGCAAAAAGTGACCGACAGAATAAGCACCAGGTTTTAAAATAAGCACTGGGATTGATTTGTTGGACTAAAACCCTTCAAGGCAATGCCCCAGCAGGGCTACAGTCCAATGATTGGCACAGGTAAATGATAAAAAGCAAAGACAATAATGGTAGAAATTTGATTCTAAACATATTGGAAAAATATTTACTTCCTAAAGTCCTGTACTACAAATAAGCACAATCGACACCAAATCCTGAACTCCATACAACTAAACAGCAATTCTGGGCTATGAAACAGAAACTAAGCACTCTTCTATCAAAAGACATCCTCTTCACATCTTGTGTATTTGTATTTGTTGTTTATCCAATGAATTTCTTCAGATTTTTTTCTTGCTTCAGGTTTTGGGCATCATGATCAGCAATACCTGAAGCAGTGAGTTAGAAATCAATAATAATGATTTCAAATTTTAACACAAGGTCAGCAATTTCAGGGGAGGGAGTAATATGGTTACATCAACCCCACTGCTCAGCTGGTATTTATTTTATCAATTCCAGGAGGGATGAAAGGTAAAGTTGACCTCGGTGGAATTTGAACTCAGAACATAAGAGACAAAATGCCACTAAGCATTTTCTCCAGCATGGTAACAATTCTGCCAGCTCACCACCTTAAAGAATTCAGTAATATTCTGTTCTATAACAGGCACAAGGCCTAAAAATTAAGAGGAGGGGGCTAGTCAATTAAATTGACCCCAGTGCATTACTGGTACTTATTTCAATGACCCCCCCCCCTAAAAAAAAAAATGAAAGGCAAAGTCAGCCTTGGCAGGATTTGAGATCAGAAAGTAAGGACAGACAAAATGCCACTAAGTATTTTTCCCAGTCTGCTAATGATTCTGCTAGCTCACCGCCTTAAAGAATTCAGTTATATAATTAATGATTTAATTAGACAAAGCTTGGGTTTGGACAAGATATTTCAGTATCATCTCTACGCACCAGAGATCAGTGATTCTGATTGGAATTTAATCTGGATTTAATGAGCAGTAATAACAAAGCCGATTCTGAGCAAGAGTGGGATGATCATCTAGTTGATTATTGCATTAATGCTTTCGTTAGTGATGTGGGCTCTACAAATCCTTTGAATGTAGAAGCAAAACTCACTGAATATTTTCTTAACTTTTTCCTCAAGGAATATTGGGCAGGATAAATGATGAGACCAAAAGTATGCATGTCAACAGGGCAACAGCACCTTTATTACATGAATGGAGAAGATGGGGGCATATCTTGGAATGCGTTTTCTTAATGGAAGTTGTGCAGCTTCAAAGTTAAAAAGTCTACTGGAACACAAGTTCAGCTTTGAGAAAGAAAATCGATGCCCAGGAATTGTTATCTTATACATATATGTTAACACACCACCTGTAATTGGGAAACAGTGATATGACAATAGGTAAAAATCAACAACAACCAGTAAAAATTACATTTGCAATGTACACTAATAATCCAATAACCATGTTTAATCCAAACTCATGCAATAGTTATATTTCCATGACTTTTATACTAGAATAACTGCAGTTTCTTCAAAATCTCTAGTTTCTAACAGGATTGGGAGATTTACATAGAGAAAGCACTACATCAGTTAAAGAGTTCATCATCATCATCATCATTTAACGTTTGCTTTCCATGCTAGCATGAGTTGGACGATTTTGACTGAGGGCTGGTGAACCAGATGGCTGCATTAGGCTCCAATCTTAATCTGGCAGAGTTTCTACAGCTGGATGCTCTTCCTAACGCCAACCACTCTGAGAGTGTAGTGGCTGCTTTTTACGTACCACCGGCAAAGGGGCCAGTCAGACGGTACTGGCAATGACCTCGTTCAAATCTTTTTACATGTGCCACCGGCACAGGTGCCAGTGAAGCGATGTTGGTAATGATCACACTCGAATGGTGCCCTTGTACGTGCCACGGGTACGGAAGCCAGTTGGCTGCTCTGGCAACGATCACGCTCGGATGGTGCTCTTGGCACCCTACTAGCACAGGCATAAGTGCCAGTAAGGCGACGCTGTAAACGATCATACTCGAATAGCCGCTCTGTCAATGATCACACTCGTATGGTGCTCTTTGCACCCTGCTAGCACAGGTGCCAGTCATCGAATTGATTTTGATTTGATTTTGATTTCACTTGCCTCAACAGGTTTTTGCAAGCAGAGTTTAGTGACCAAAGAAGGAAAAGGTATGCATAAGCGGGCTGGTTATGCTCCTGGCATAGGCCACAGGTTATGGTCTCATTTGGCTTGCCAGGTCTTCTCGAGCGCAACATATTTCCAAAAGTCTCGGTTGCTAGTCATTTCCTTGGTGAGGCCTAATGTTCAAAGGTCGTGCTTCACCACTTCATCAAAATGTATAAATATATAAATAAATAAAGTAAATAACAGGCTTCTTAGAGATTACAAACCAAGTAAGTTTACTCTTGATTAATGAGAAAAAAGTTAGTTATATGAAAAATATAATGCTTGTACTGGCCTTTCTGCTAATTATTTTCAGTTTAATTTTAATCAAATTCATTCGAAAATCCTATAGGAAAAAACGTCACCTTGCTTTCTATTTTGATACGGAATTTCAAAAACATTGAAAAAGAAAAAATTCAATACAATACGGAAAGTCATATCTAAGGCTAAATCTGATGCTGCTATAAGTTTAACCCTTTTATTACTGTATTTATTTTGAGATATTCTGTGTTTCTTTCACTTACGTTAAATATAACAAAGAATTTAGTAAAATCACTTAGTTATCATTCAACTAGTGTTAGGAACATAAATTGTAACTAAGGTTTGGTAGAAGATTTTAATTCAAAATTTATGAAAACAAGACATTTGCACTCAAAGCAAGAGCCGGTTTCAGCCGGGTTGGTACTGAAAGGGTTAAGTGTGCTAGGAAATTCTCCTTGCAAAGGTGCCTATTTTCAACAGACATTCAGAAAATATTGTTTACTGCCATCATAAAATATTCAAGACATACAAATGTTTACAACCAATTTCACACCTCAATAGGTAATTTTTAATTCATCTTACACATTTATATATATGTTACTATTCCAACTTGACCATTATTTATACTAGTTTAACCAAACATATACAACTTTTTCAGCATGTCTTTATAACTTACTTACATGCCAGCATCCAACAGCATCAAATTTATTATCACCTAATAATTTCTCGTTATCTCCTTTTACTGCATATATCCATATTCATACACAATCTTGTTATGCTTTTTTTAATGTAGTTGTTTACAAGTTTGTCTTTATGCAGTTATTAAGAAATATACATATAAGCATGTATGTGTGGATGTGCATGTCTGTGTGCGCATGAATCTAAATATAAATTTAACTATAAGCATTTATCTATATAAGGTGTTTGGGTTAAATTTGACAATTTTTATGTGCCCCACCCCTTTTATTTTTATTTTTAGGAACAGCTTGATGTACTGGTGAACAGTCAATGGTGTTGGAGAGTATAAAGATTATAGTTCAGAAAAAAATTAGCTGACATGCTGGAAAAGAATTTCTTGTATCGCGATGATTCGTGCAAGGTATCAAAAGGTCAATGTCATGATGGCTGCTCAATGCTCTGTAACCGGTGTAAAAGCTGTAAGACATGACGTGGGCAGTTAGCAGGGACACAGCAGGTCCTCTGGCTGTATCATGTGCTTGAATTCATCCAACTGCAGGACAAGGTGATGGAATATCCAAGCAAGGGAATCTGGGCTTTGGTGAAAGATGAGTGTTGAAGTCACTATCATGAAGCTGGTCCCGAATGAAGACCTGAGCTACCACTCATACAAGAGGTGCAAGGGATAAATTCTGACAGCCAAGGCCAAAGAGAACCATTTGAATGAAGCTAAAGAAGCTCCTGAATAAGATGAGGCATCCTGTTGAACAGGGAATGATCTGGTTCTCAGATGAAAATGATTTCTCTAAGGACCAGTTGCACAATACCCAGAACAACAGGTGGCCTGCCTACAAGCCATATGATGGTGTTTGGCTGTGCCTCCAGTGAGGGATATGTTATACCATCCCACATCTTTGAACAAAGCCTTAGGCTCAATTCAGATATCAAGGTGAAGCTGCTGGTGAGGATTGTTGCTGGAAGGCCATATGTGTGGCAGCAGGGTTCAGCTCCTTACTGTTCCTCCAGGAAGAGTCAGAAGTGGTTGTTGGAGAATTGCTACAACTTCACCAGCCCTAATTCCTGGTCACCTAATCTCCCCAAATGAAATCCTATAGATTACTATGTGTGGTGAGAAAGACACCAACCACTCGACTTGCAACACCAAGGCTGAGCTTGTGTCCAAGATCAAAGAGATATCTGAAGATCTTCCTAGAGACACAGCGAGGAACACATGAGCCACATTCCAGAGCTTTCCTGGGACCAGGGTGGAAGCAGAGGGCAGCTACTTTCAGAAAGGTGTGTTACCCCCTAGCCATAATCTAGTTGATAGTTTTTATTCTTGGATGGTATATTATGTTTTCTTTTCCTCTTATTCAAACTTTCAAATTTAGCCCCAAAATCCTGTATATCATTCTAAACACATTTGCTGGGGTAAGTATTCTTGATGTGCATGTATATCTATATTAATTAGTATTTATTTGCATATGTGTACGTGTTTATTTATTTATATATATATATATATATATATATATGTACTGGCAAAAACGGTAAGATAACAGAAGAAAGAAAGAGACCTCAATATTATGTAAATAGAGGAATTTATCTGTAAATATAATATGTGACAATTATTCGGTAGCCAAGATAAACCTCTGAGTTTCGGATGCTGAGGTGGAAATCCACACCACCATCTCTTCAGTTATCCGGATAACATATATATCTTGGGTACGAATAACTGTCACATATTATATTTACAGATATATATGTATATATATCATCATCATCATCCTTTAACATCTGTTTTCTATGAAATGGATGGTCTGACAAGAGCTTGCAAGCTAGAGGACTACACCGGGCTTTATTTACTGTATGTTTTTGGCATGGGTTTTACATACACACACACATACTTCTTTATATGTGTAGGTATGTATGTATATCTTTTCCAGAAAATAATGCAGGTTTGCAAATTTGTGTGTAAATGTGCATGTATGTAGAAAAACAGATTTGAAGAATTGAGGCAAATAAAAAAGAGAAACAGATCAAAAGAGCTGTGAATGTGTGAAAAGTAGGCAGAGTTAGAAAAAAAAAAGTCTTTATTCAACATAATATGGAGGAACACAGATTGGATGAAGATTGAGCTGATAAACTACACAAAAGGGGTTTTAATTTGAATCAACTAATTCATTCGAGCATTGGTAAAATGTTCAGTTATAAATTCAATATATAATGCAGTTAGAAGTATTTAGGGAATATCATTCATATATGTATATCATAAATATATATATGTGTATGTATATATATATATATTATATATATATATATATATAATATATATATATACATATATATATATACATACACATATATATATATACATATATATGTGTGTGTGTGTGTGTGTATGTGTATATGTAAGTATGTACATACATATATGTTATATAAATGCATATATATGTATATACATACACATGTTATATACATACATATGTATGCATATATACATACACATATACATATATACACACACATATACATGTATACATACATATATATACACATATACATACACACATATACATGTATACATACATATATATACACATATACATACACACACATATATACACACACACATACATGTATACATACATATATATACACATACATACACATATATACACACACACATACTTGTGTACATATATATATACATATATATGTATACATATATATACATATATATGTATACATATATATATATACATATATATGTATACATATATATATATACATATATATGTATACATATATATATATACATATATATATATATATAATATATATATATATATATACATATACAGATGCATACATACATATATATATATATATACATATATATAATATATATATACATACATATATATTATATACATACATACATACATATATATACATACATATATGTATATACATACCCACACATACATATACACACATATATGTATATAGACACACATAAGCAGGGTTAATGCATAATCACTGACGTTAGAAAATTTAAATTGCACATATTATTGTGGAAACATTTGAAATGAATGAATTTATAGATAAATGAAAAGTAAAAAGATTATTTTTACAAGATTAATAAGTAAGTGGATTTACACTTGATTAGTTACAAAATCGGTTAGAGATTTTAATTTGGGAAATGCAGTTATTTAATTAACAACCATAAGCATATACTTAACACTCGTAATTGCAGCCAGCAGAAATAAATTGAATATAAAACTAAACACTGAATAGAAAGGAGAGGGGTTAAGTTTGATTATAAGAACGAGGAATAAAGCTAGATAGATAAATACAAATTATTACAAATTCATATATATAACACACACACACACACATTATATATATATATATATATATATTATATATATATATATATACACTGAACTACAAAAGAAACGTTGCACTGTAAAATATGATACAATGCCACAAACAGCATAGATGATTGTCCATGCAGTGGCTGACCAAGGGTTACAACAGCACATGAAGATCTCCACCTGCACTGGTAGCACTTGCAGGACCAATTCCAGAGAGCAACAGAATCAGCTAGGCAGACCATAGGGATTCACCACAGACCCATTTGAGTAGAGAGAGTTCACCACCAGTTGATCTCTTTCAATCTGTCTTGTTGATGTCCAACTTGGGGTCCCATCCTCACAGATGGGCACATCTGCAGTGGGTTCAAAAACGTCAGAACTGACAATACCAGCAGTGGAGGACTGTAGTCTTCTCTGACAAAAGTCAATAATGCATTTCTGTGGTAGATGGCAGAGCTAGGGTTTGGAGAAGAAGGGGTGAACATCATGCCAATGCCTGTGTGGTGGAGAGAGACTCATGGAGAGGACAGAGCATCATGGTATGGGGTGGGATTGCAATCAACCAGAAACTTGGACCAGTGGTCTTCCAAAACATCAGCCAAGGCTGGGGTAGTAGAGTAACTGCTGCTCACTACATCAACCAAGTGTTGAGGCCTAACATTGTGCCAACAGCACAACATCCAGACACTGCCATGGCCTGCCCTAAGTCCATACTTGAACTCAATAGAGCAACTGTGGGACGAAATCCAAAGAAGGCTAAATGATATCTGTCCAAGGCCAACAAATGCAGTACAACTCATTGCAAGTTTTAACACTGCTATCCCCGTGGCCTTCATCAATCATTTGGTGCATTTAATGTACAGAAGATGCCTGGTGGTAATCAATGCTAATGGAGGTCACACGAGATATTGAGTTCATCTCTTTGGATCCAGGATACTCCGTCATCATGTGACATCATGTGATGTCAAACATGTTTCAGGAAATGAAGTTTTATCATTAGGAAAGAACAGTTTCTTAATTAGCACCCTTCAATCAATTCTATGGCAGACTGTTAATAAACCAGTTTCTATTTAGTATGTGTGCGACATTTTTTTGTAGTTCAGTATATATGTGTGCATGCCTTCACACATGCATGTATAAAAGCATGTGTGTATATGTGTGTGCGTGTATATATATATATATATATATATATATATATATATACACACACACACACATGTATTATTGATAACACCTAATAGAAAATGCTTCTCTTCCATTCACCCTGGTGAATGTAGCTTTGGCCAGAAGGAATTAATGTAATCAGACTGTACCAAAAGATCATTGGATGTTTTGACCCTGAACAGTAATACCCTCATGTGTTGAGAGGAATTATTTGGGGTTTGAATAATTCATCTCTGGAAACATGGGTGTTTTGTTCAACATCCTAAAACGACCCTTATTCAGGGACCTTTTGAGCGGGATGGACTACTCGAACAGAAGAAAATTCTAACTGGGCCCTACCTGCAAGGTCATGTGCTGTTTATCTTGATATGAGATCACCATGTTATGCACATATGGTTGTGATGCATGTGCCTAGTGTACCCTTATCAGACGGGTAGTCATGATGGGTATACTGGGCTTTGTATATTTTACTCCAGTGTCACTTTGATGGCATGCACTGCTCTCTCACTCAATAATAATAATAATAATGTTAATGTTTTCTTTATTAACCACTAAGGGTTCACAAAAACATTGGGGCTGGTACAGGATAACAGAATGTGGGGTTACATAAAGGTGTGTAAGATGTAAAAAGTACTAACGATATAAAATTTTAACAATGGATAATTCCCCAAAACATGGAAACTTCCTAAGCTACTTGCAGAGACCCCACAAAACCAGTATTACCCTGACCACTATGGTAAGTGCCCTCTCCTCACTGTCTTCCTACAACCTACAGGTGCATGCTTAGAGTAAGCTCATTCACTCAGATCATATTTGCTACATTCACACACCTTTTAACAAAATTGCTGGGAGGCAGCACTTTCCCCGCCTCTACCCTCACTTTCCTTTTCAAATGAAACTTGAAAAGGTTGATGAGGATTTGGCCAAAGACGAGATAAATCTGTCTTCAGCCCGCTCAATCTGGTTCACCACACAACCTCTTTCACTGAGGCCACTAGGCAAAGAAACAATTTATATTTTCAACAGAGACATTTGATAACACCATTTTCTATCATTAATAAAATTGTTGGTAATTTTGACAACACAGGTATGGCAGTAATAATAATAATAATAGTAATAACAATATTAATTAATTAATCAATAATAATAATAATAATAATAATAATGGTTTCAAATTTTAGCACAAGGCCAGCAATTTCCAGGTAGTGGGGTAAGTCAATTATATCAACTCCCATTGCTCAATGGGTACTAAAGATGAAAGGCAAAATTGACTTTGGCAGAATTTGAACTCAGAACATAGAGACGGACAAAATATTGTTAAGCATTTTACCCAGCATGCTAGTAACTCTACCAGTTCACTGCTTTTGAATAATAATGATAATGATGATGATGATAGTTTCAAATTTTGGCACAAGGTCAGCAATTTTGAGAGGAGGGGCTTAGTCAATGCCATCAACCCCAGCACTTGATTGGTACTTTGTTCTGTTGACCCAATAAAGATGAAAGGTTAAGCTAACCTAACCAGGAATTCAATTCAATGTAAAGAGCTGGAAGAAATACTTCGAGGCATTTTTTCCAATACTTTAACGATTCTAGTTTGAAATGCATTTTAGATGTATTTTTAGATGCATAGTATTATATATAGAAAAATTACTAGGACTGTAATATATGTTAACCCTTTAACACCCAAATTACTTTGTTAAATATAATACTTATTTATTCCCATTGTTTTAAATTAATCATGCATTATTTCATAGCTTTGAAATTTCAAAGATGTGATTGCTTATTTTTAGAATAACAGTGTAAGGTTGGTATAAGAGACAAAATCTGGCCAGTTTCAATATAAAGCAGGTAGAATATTTGGGCTGGATATAACTAGTTTAAATAGTAAGGGGTAAATATATATTGCAAATGATCTGAAAATGCATTCTAAAACCAGATTTCAAAAATTTTTATGAGAGCTGAATAAGTTTCATGTTTGTCATTTATTCTTCTTCCCTGCTGGAGGATTTCAAAGTTTATTTTAGCTCATTTGATAATAAAAACTTAAGGCAAACACTATCATTTTAATCCTATTAGTATATTTCCTAAACTGCTCCCTTTTCTCTGTTCATTTAAAGTCATCAGAGAAAATACAACTTATATAAATGATGGTGCACATTGATAGTATAATGTTACAGAATGCGGTAAAAAAAAATCAATAATGAAGATAAATGTTTGAGATAACTTATCTTTTAATTGCATCAGTCATTGAATGGTCTATATACAATGAATATGTATATACAGTTGTTCATATTCGGTCTTTAAAACAAAAAGCTTGTAGATATTTTGAAATATATAGCAATTGAAGTGGTGAACGACAAAGCTGCTCTGATAACTAATTAATACTTAATTCTACATGACAAACCTTAAGCTGAAGCTAAACCTGACTACAGCAGCTGGGATGAACAAAAACATCTTTATAAGATCTATACCAGGTAATTAGGATTCCTTTCCAATCAGTAAATTACAAATTCAAATTAAATTTGCATTTGTTGAGGACTAATCTATGAATGAAGTAGAGAAAAGAACATTGAATTGATTGAAATGTTGGGATTGATGAAACTAATCAAACACTCTGAGAGGCTGATGCATTAACATTGAGAACTTTTGTTTTTTTAAAAAGAAAGACATCTCGGTGGTTTCATACAACAATGAAGTCTTAGAAGTGTATGTAGCACAGTGGTTGTCACACCAAATCGCCAATTAAGAGATCTATGTTCCAATCCCACCAGCTTCACACTTTGAATTTGCATTCACTTTATTGAAAATATATACACACAAACAGATATGATTGCATGTGTGTGTGTGTGTGTGTGTGTGTATATATATATATATATATATATATATATATATATATATATATATATACATATATATAAATATATATACATATATATAAATATATATATATATATGCAGAGCTGAGCGTAAGTCTGTTAATCCATTAATCATTAATGAATAAAGCTAACATTTTTGATAACAATTTAACTTTTAAGTTAACTTTGAAAATCATTATCAAACTAAGTAATTTCCATTAACTGAAGTCTGTTAACCCAAAAATTTCATAAAAACTGGTGAACGTTTAAAAGTTTCTATTGTTTTCAGATTGTCTTTAGCATATTTAATATCATACGTGTCATTCTTTCAAGCCCTATATAACGTCAAAAATCATTATGAATAACTTGTAGGACCTCGTTTGGCCCCACCTGGATTTGAAACCAAATTCACCCGCTTGTTACTTGCAAAGACAGTGGGAAATCTCTTTGTCCTGTCAAGAGGGAACAGTAATTGATGTGTTTCCATTTGATCTGTGACCTTGCTTAGGTGGATGTCAACAGAGAAAATATTGACTTCCATAAAGTGGAAAAAATAAATGGAAGGAAAAAAGTTGGTAAATATTTCGGTGTGAACACAAATATTTTGATTTAAATGCAAATAGTTGTTACGTGGTAGCAGAGCATGCTAGAAATAGCAACCAAATCTTTCTTTTTCAAGAAAAAGGAGCTGTTAACATGTGATTTCAATGTCACATTCATTGAAAGTATGCAAAATAACCTGGAAAAGAAAAATTGACTCGTAAAACAAAAATTCCTTGGTGGGAAACTTCAAGGTCCCCACCATCCCTCCCACCATTCTTTTCTGGTAAAAAGTAGTTTGCAGCTTGTTTGGAGATCAGATACATTGAATGTACCTGAAAAAACTGTGGTAAAAAATTATTCCACACCGAGGTGTGAAATATTTACTGAAAGAATAATATCTTGTACCGATTATACCTGTATTTTAATTAATTCAAATTAATGTATCTCATCTTGAAAAGTGGCAAAATTTTTGTCGGTTGCAATCAGGGATAACTTTAGTAACAAATCAAACAGGTAATGCATTAAGAATTTCAATTTTAGTGTTTATCCATAATGTTATTACTTTTACACCTGTTAATTAAATTTATCTGCCCATAAAAGCCAAGTTTACTCAGCAAGATTAGCTAAAATTACATAATTATAAACCAATGGTATATAATGCACCCACTGAGAAAATTTCAAATCAGTATGTAAAAAATTTACAAAGTTACAAAGCAAATATTGTGGACATTCCTCTTGAACCTGAATGATTCAAAATAACATGAACAAATAAGCATTACATTTGACAGATTAATATGAACACTAAAGATGTTTTTAGTTTTTTTTTCCTTATACACACACATAACACAGCCTTGCTTGGTTGGGACTACACATATGTTACTTTGACATCATCGTTCCCTAAAATTTGTTTATGGAGAGAAAAATATTGAAAAATATCAATAGATGTGTGAATGAAGAAGAAACAAAGAGGGAGGTTTAGAGATGTGTTAGAAACAACAGCCAGATCTCCCTTAAATCACACATTTTCCTCTGAAATTATTAACAATTTTCTTTTAAACCAAAAATGTTTCTCTCACGGGTTTTAAGTGTGTAGTGAAAGAAAAAAAGAATGACCAGAATCATTTCAAACTGGGATGGTAAAGGGGTGGCAGGAGTGAAAAGAAATTTTCAAATTTTTTTTTTTTTGTGAAAAGATGCCTCCCATCATTCTGAAGATTTTGGTGAAAAACATTGGAAATAATCCTCGTCAAAACAGAGAAATTCCAACTTATGTGGGCCGTCTGATCCAAAATTCCTCCCCCTGCCCCCTTCCAAAAATTTTGCCTACAAATTTTTTTGTAATCTATATTGTTTATTAATTACCCTATAGTAAGAATTCAAATAAAGTAGCCTTGAAAGGGGCTTTAATATGTTCCCAGAGTATATAGAACATAAAAAGAAATACTAATAAGGTATCTCTATATATATAAATGGCAAAATGTGTGTGTGTATCCTTTATACAAATCCACAATTTTTCAGTTAGAGGGCTCGCATTTTCTATGGTCATTCAAAACCGTCCAAGGGTGGTTGTGCACATCTTTACATTTCCCCAGTCACCCTGCAAAGCCATTAAAAAATCAATAGAAATGACCTTTTCATGAATTTTCTATCCAAAACCCAATCAAAATGCCTGAAACTTGATATGCCAATTGAATGCCAGCTAGCTGTATGTGATTGGTCGGAGATTTGGACAGTACTCACGTGTGTGTGCACGAACGCAGCTGTATATGCATGCACTAGCACTATGACCCAGTGCTGCCGGGTCATAGTGCTAGTGTATATTAAAATCTCATGAAATATGTTGTGTAATAACAGGCTAATCAGATATGAGATAATAACAATTCAAAATAATTAACTGTGAAAAAAGCTTTTGTGGGTTCCCAGAGAATATTACCCTCAGCAGCAGTATTCGGGAAAAGTCACTAACTGAAATAAGTGGATCTATTGTTTAGGAGAATACTATTAACTTGTACTGAATAAATTGAGAAAATAACTAAAATAGTTCAAATACTAAGAAATAAGTATACTCAATTTCATTTTTATCAAATAATTTATGAAGGAGGGAATGGGTTATTTCCCTTGGAAGCTTAAAAATAATTTATGATGGAGAATTGGGTTATTTCCCTTGGAAGCTTAAAATAATAACACTCACTGTTCAACTGCACCCAAATGTTATTCCTCTGCCGTTTACCCAAACATTTTTTCGAAATCAATTTATACTTAAAACCTCCCCAGACACATAAGTAATGTGCATGTGAAATTTAAGAAAAATCGGTCGAGCTGTTTTGGCACAAAATGAGGACATACCAATATACACACATTTTCAGTTTTAATATGTAAGATTGCTTAAGTCTGACAATACTCTGTTCTTCAAATGAGCTGGGGAATTCATCATGATAGCAATATGATATCATCATTCCCATCAAGTGGTACTTTCCCATTTCCTATTTGGAGGAGGCAGGTTGAAAACTGTTTTGGACATTGGTCTCCATGTAATGAATCTGGCACATTAGTACTGAAGGAGAATTTCAGTACTTTATTCCAGAGGTATGAAGACTTAATGCATGCTTTTATTTCATCAGATCTTGTTTGTCTCAGAATGACTGGTAATGTCTGTCTGAATTCTCCTGATAAAAGTAATGTAAATCTTTCCATAAATTTATTGTTGCCTCCAATGTCTTGTAAGGTGTTACCAAGGGCTTCCATTGCACCTCTATGTGACATGGTGCATTCATCCCAAATGATAAGGTGGCATTGGCACAACACTTCTGCTGAACCTGAATCTTTGCTTATGTTACAGATTAGACTGTCACTTGTGACCAGGTTTAGTGGTATTTTAAAAGCAGAATGAGCTGTTTGTCCTCCTGTGAGAAAAGCCAGACAATGGCAACTGCAAATTTTTTTTGTTGCCTTACTTAGGAGAGTAGTAATGTTACAAATGTTTTACGTATGTCACCAGGAGCATCAAGAGCACACACACGCCACGAGCACACACACACATACAGTATCAAACCACAGATGAAATGGAGGTGTGTGAGAGAGAGAGAGTGAGTGAAAGGGTGTGTTGTCATATATATGTACATACATAATAATAGGCGTACATCTTTCTTGTATGTGTGTGTGCATGAGAGAGAGTGTGTGTGTGTGTGTGTGCCACTTAGACATCACGCTCCCTCTCACATGCACCACACAGACATACATACAGAGAGAAAAGGTGTATGCACATGTATTTATGAATGTACAAATATATCACAACACACCCTTTCACTCACTCACACAGACACACACTATACAGAAATGTATACAAACGTACATACAAAAACACTTGTGCATGTGTTACTTATAAATACATAGAACTGAGCACAGCATGAAAAAGAAAATAAATTAAAAAATTTTTTACATAAATAAACTAAGTGTGCGAGTTCCAGCAAAATAATGCCCATATTTTTGGGGTGCCACATGATTAATTGCAAAATTTTAACATGATATTTGTGTAATAAAGAAATCAAACCGGGAGTGTGTGTGTGTGTGAGAGTATTGTGAACAATGAATGAGATGGACATGGAATGAAAAAATTGTATAAATAAAAGCACCTTTAAAAAAAGTGTCTTGTACCGAATATTTGAATTTGTGAACTTACTAAGTACTTTTTTTCAGTAATTTATTGTAGTTGTTTACAAATAGCGAATTAAAACTTGAAATGAAAACATAAAAATTTAGACAGGGACAGACTTTGCCATTTTTATGTCAACACCAGAAGTTGACATTGAGAAACCTTTTTAAAGAAGTGAATCTAACGTAGAGAGTTTCATTAAAAAATATCCATTTTCTTGAAAGTTAAGACAAATTGAAGTAGACTTGGGTGAATTTTCAGAAAATCCTCACCCCTTCTAAAACAGTTACCCCCCCCACCCCAATTTTTATACATTCAAAATTGACATGATAGAACACATATTCGTAGAAAATTTTATTAAAAAAATATCCATAATTCTGAAAGTTATGATCATGGAAATTGTGTTGGGGAGGGGGGGTGGAGGCAGAAATCTGTAGTTCTTAATATGACGGGCAGAAAGTAAATAAGAAATTTTAAGGGAAAAGCAAGTATTGTAGGGGTACTTAGTATGTCCTTCGATTAATTTTAATCCTTCAGCTATCTAATGCTTTCTTTTGGGACCTGCAATTGCCTACATTATTGATTCTGTTATTATCATTTTTAAATTGTTACACTATAATAATAGAGTCAATGATATTTTTGCAAATTATTTTCCTGTGAATTATTTGCTCCATATTGAAATTATACACACACAAATAAATAAATAAATAAATAAATACATATATACTGGCACCCCATGATGAGGGTTCCAGTTGATCTGATCAACAAAACAGTTTGCTTGTGAAATTAACGTGCTGAGCACTCCATATACATGTGTACACTTAATGTCTCAGCATGGCACAGAATGTGTGACAAGGTTGACCCTTTGAATTACAGGTACTATTCATTTTTTCCAGTTGAATGGATTAGAGCAACTATGAAATAAAGTGTCTTGCTCATGGATACAGCACATCACCAGGAACCAAACTCACAACTGTGAGCCAAATATCCTAACCAGTAAGCCATCACCTTCACAAATACATGTGTGTGAGTATGAGTGAGTGTGTGTGTGCGCATGCACATACATGTATAAAATGAAGTATGTTAGAAAGACTGTTCAGAAAAACAAAGAGTTTCTCTTTTACAAATTTTAACTTATATTTCATGGACTGATTGTGGAATGTTTGTGAGTTGTTTTCATGGTTAGAAGGACATTTCTTTATATACAAAGCAAGCTAAATGGAAGCTAAACAGAAATGGGGACTTTGTATGGCAGTGAATATGCCAAATGTCTTTATTGTCAAAATTTTAAGCTTCTCCATTACATTCAACTAAATTTCAACCACAGGACCAATTTATCTTTTGTTTTTTATTTGATTCAATCATGCCATTCCAGGGCATTGCTTTGAACAAATTGATTGCAATACTTTCTCTTTTTCAAGTCTGGTAATTATTCTGTTGATCTCTTCGTGCCAAACCACTACATTATGGGGGCATAAACAAACCAACACTAGTTGTCAAGTGGTGTTGGGTACAATCACAGAGAAGCATAAACACAGATATATACATATATATTTACACACACACACACACACACACAAACAGGCTTCTTTCAGTTTCAGTCTCCATTAATCAAACCCACTCACAAGACTTTGGTTGCCCAGGGCTATAGTAGAAGACATTTGCCCAAGGTGCTATGCACTAAGATGGAACCCAGAACAATGTGGTTAGGAAGCAAACTTTTTACCACACAGGCCACATTTACACCTAATGAGACCAAATGATTTTCATCTACAGAAAAAGAATGTTAACTTTATTAATCTTGAACCAGGATTTAACAAATTTGAGTTGGAAATTATCAAAGTCTCTACTTAGGAAAACTTATAGAAGTCCTAATTTTTTTAGTTAATAATCCATAATTTAAAGAAGTCTTACTTCTGGAGTTAGGAGAATACTTGCGAGTCATATGTTATCTTACTTTTAGTGTTATCTTTTATATTTTACTTATTTCAGGCATTGGACTGTGGCCATGCTGGGGAAGTGCCTCGAAGGATTTAGTCAAACAACTCAACCCCTGTACTTTTTTACTAAAGCCCAGTACTTATTTTATCAGTCTGTTTTTACCAGGCTGCTAAGTTTAGAAATGATGCAACAAATAAAGTTAAAGGATCACTGAAAATTTTGTTAATCATAAAGATACAGTTTTTCTCTTTCTTGTTTAGTTAAAAGTGTACATTTGCTTTTCTGGTTGATATTTTGTAAATGATATTGTTCTTAAACCCCAATTCATATTGTAGTAGACAGTGTTCTTTTCTGGTATTCTCTGAGTGAACCACTTAGGGATTTGAGGGTTATGAGGTTCGGTTGTGTGAGTGATGTCATACCAAGGAGGATTCTATCATCCACCTATCTAACTATTTTAGATGGTTAAAAGGTGAAGAACATTTGATA
This sequence comes from Octopus sinensis, assembly GCF_006345805.1. Classification (NCBI taxonomy): domain Eukaryota; kingdom Metazoa; phylum Mollusca; class Cephalopoda; order Octopoda; family Octopodidae; genus Octopus; species Octopus sinensis. The sequence continues at coordinate 14,784,980 of NC_043015.1, read as the reverse complement.
GCAATTGTAGCCAGCATAAAATTGGCTGAACTCCAACTGTTAACTGATTTGAAGTATTAGAGCAATTGCAGAGTAGCAGTTGGGTGGAAGAATGATGTATGATAAGTTAGTTGCCTTAATTAGGAAATGATCAGGACTTTGCCGTCTTTCTGATTCAAATCAATTTCTACTTGCCTTTTTTTCCTTTTTTTAACATTTTGAACAAGAGATATATTTATTTTCTCTGCTTACTTAAAGGAGATATACCTCTAACAGGAATATTCCAAAATAACAAAACGATTTTTCAAGTATCATTGATTATACACTCAGATACAATAATTGTATACTAAGAAAAATGATCTCATTAATACTTTGTAGTTTATTGATGAATAGCACTTAGCCAAAAGTAAATTTAGTTTTTAGATGATATAAGGTTAAATTGGTTTGAGAAAAATATCATCTGACACAGCCAAGGAAAAACAAAAAACTGCTTATTTCAAGTAGATTTCCTTTGCTAAGTTAAAATTTGTTGAGAAGCTTGAAACTTTCAATAGAAAATCTAAAAATGGAAACTCTGTGTCAGTTTTCCAATTCACTGACAAATGCTAAATGTTTTGTTAGTCATATAACTGAAAATTATTAAGCTGAATAGCATTACAAATACGAGGTCTGAGAGAAACGGTAGGAAATGTGTAGAACTTATTTAGAGTATGAAATAAATCTCTAAGAGACAAGCATAGAATATGGCATGAATATGTTCATACAGAGTATATAAGAGGCCAATATATGCAAGAATGTATGTATATCCAAACATTTCAAAGTATAAACTATAATTATGCATACTATGGATTAGAGTTTTATTTTTATCACATAACCTCATGAACTTTGTAGGACATTTGAACTTGAAGTGTGATCCAACAGGCCAATCAGTAGTTCACTGCAGTGAATCACTAATTGGTCCATATACAGAGTTTGCACTGTGGCTTTGCATGGGCTGGAACATTAGATACAAACTATAGATTAAATTTATTCTAATGCACCAATATAAGAAATCAATAGTAACATTAGGAAAGCTAACAAAGAGACAATAATAATCTTTGCTATTATAATAAGGTTCTGTTGGGAAAAGAGCTTTCTTTAAAATTTTTCATTCTTTTATTTTTATTTACTTTTGTAAATCTAGTCACAAAGAGAATGATATAATATTTTATTTAAATTTCTTTATATCATGTTGTGCACTTGAAAACCAGTCCTTAAAATTCTTAAATGTCATATTCCCTACACCATTTATTCCTTCATTCTAGGCCTTAACTACAGTAAAGCTTTATAAAGATAGAAAGACATTTGGATTAAGAAATACTGGCTGTCTTAACCAGTCAGTAGATGGTTAATAGTGAAAGTAAGTTGTAAACTGTTCAACTTTAAGTGGGAAGATCTTAATATCCAGTAAATTGTCTACTTTAAACCCTCGTCAGCACCAGGTGTCCCAATATATTTGTTTCACAGACCCAAATCTACCAAGTGGTTCACATGTCATTGTGCAACAACAGTAGAGGCATGTATTCAGTGAAGACAAGATGTTATCAACACTTTCAAAAAAATACTTCACATCTATCAACTGGATAGCATTTACACCTAACTACAACTCCTGCAAGACTACTGATAACAAATGATGATTTTATGCATTGCACAATCTACAAGCTCTCTTGCCTCCAGAACTGCAGATAAAACTTTTTGTAAACTGTACCCCACAAAGAAAGCTTCCCCCATTGTTGACTGCTTTGCATCTGACTCCACGTTGCATACAACTCAGCAAAACTCCTAAGTTTTCCTTTCAACAATCCACCAGTCCTACCACCACCACAGCAAGAAATGTAAAACACTTCCAGTTATTTCAAAGCCACTCACTCTGACAATATCCCTTCAATCATCCTCAAACATGCACTCTCAGTTGAACCTTATCATCTCTAAACTTCTTAATCTGTTTCTTAGGGTTACATTTAGATCTTTGCATATTACATTTCCATGAAAGGCAAACTCTCTGACCCAGACAATTATCAATCTATTGCTCTCACTTTCAACATCTTTTTCTCTCTCTCTTCTCTCTATCTATCTATTGTTCCTCAGTGGCTACCACTGGAGCTTCTTTATCTATAGGGACCTGTTCTCTGCTCTCCTAACCCTTGAGAAATTCAGCTAAAACAATATCATTTGATTGTACTTGACACAAGAATGTCCTGGCTAAACTTCCTCTTATTTCTTGGCTGGAAGTTTTATTTCAGGTCACACCAACACAGCATGTACAAATAGGGTTCTCACTCTGGCCCACTCTATTAATCTGGTATGTTCCAAAATTCAGCTCACACTTTTCCTTCCATACATACATTAATGACACACTTGCTGTCATCTCCAACAACTCCCATTTCTATGCTGGTGATGCTACTTGTCACTCTTTAATCTTCTTCACGCAAGTATCATTCACAAGTGACCGAGGCAGCTCATATAAATTTACATAATGAAGAGTGACCTCAAAAATATTCTCCAATGTGAAAATGGCAGCCTTGTCTCCTTCAACAGCAACAAACACACAATCACTGCTTATATCAAAGAAACAATCCTGTAGATCATTCTCTTTAGTCTTAGATCCTGAATTAAAGCCCTCAAAGCTCTTAGAAATGCTGGGCCTCACAATTTAGACAGTCTGTTTTTTACATTAACTTATTCAAGTAATGAAATTAATTTTATTCTATTTAATTCAGATTTCCTCTCTGAAAAATAACTACAAGATTTACACTACACTTTAGTCAATTTGATTTCTGATTGTTATCCTGGATAACATATATAGTACAAGACTGGACTGAAGTTCAGATCTTTTATTTCTAAGATAACAGTAATAATATTTCTATACAATAGACTACTTGTGCATGGTACATTTTTAGTAAACAATAGACATTTAGATATCATGTCTTTCTAGGAAATTTAAATGCAATAAAAAGACAAATAAAGAACTCATATGCATAATGCTATAGAAACTAGAATTACAGACAAATTATTTATAACAAGAACAGAATAACTGACTAGTTAAAAGTTGAGGGTTAAAATTTCATTACAGTCTGTCTTTTAAAAATGCAAGTATCTTCTATACTTTACAATTGAGTAGTAGCTTTAGGGAAATCATTAAGATTAGCATTTAATTCTCCTATACAGCTGTTTAAATCAAGCATCAAGTTGTTTACAGTACAAACAATTATCAGCTTTCTTTTCAGCTTTTTGCCATGTCAATGTCATGTAAGTCTTCTCAGGATTGCCTTGTCATGTTTGTTTTTGGTTTTTCTTTATTTTAATTTCCCTCAGTGTCATCCATTGCAATACGGTATTCAATGCTGCTGATTTTGTATACACGAAAAAAGAAAGCAAGAAGTCTATACATAGTCATGATATCCAGTATTTTGTATAAACTGGTTTTAAGCAGAAATTTTACAATGACTTGTTAAAACTAATGATATAAAATATTTAACACAGACATCATAGACAAAAGATTTTCAATTCTTGTGCCACCCATGTTGCATATCACATGTATAACCTATGTCTGTTTCCCAGATATAGGTTGCTGCATATGATAAGACAATGGAAATATATATATGAATATTTAACTATACAATGCATTGTCCTTTCTACTTTGGACTAACACCAATTGCAATATAATCTGTTTGATATTGCTATGACTAAAATAACAATAAACAGCCATCTGCATGTCTGAGAGGAGTTGTTATTTGTAAGATAATAATTTCTCAGACTATTAACGTCATTTATTGGTTTGATCTCTGATTATCATAAACAGTTTTATTTCTGGATGTGTACATAGTCTCAGACTGATTTTGAACTAAGAACCTCTATTTCTGAAATAAGGATAATAAAATTTGTAATTAGAAGGCTGCTAGAACAAGAAAAAAAATATAACATGAACAAGTGTACAAAGTCAATGTTAAATGCTGTGGAGGAAAGGAAAGGATAATAAACCATACTCATTTGGAGATTTGGCCTTTGTTAAAATAAAAAGAAGAAGAACAGATAAAAAAATAAATGGGAAAGAAGAAAAAGCTAAGGTTGCAAAAGCAACAAAAATTTTGGGAAAAAAATATAAATAATAAATGAGTGGAAATTGGAGTGTGTTAGGCATTAAGGCAGTATGATTCTCAACAGAAACAACAAAATTATTTTAGAGATATATACTGTAAAAGCAGACAGAGAGTAAGGTGTTTTGTCAGTAGTAAAGAAAGAACATACAGTAAGGGAAAAACAGTGTGGGAGAAAATAGTAAAGTGAAACATAGTAGATGTATGTATGTGCAGAGGGAGTAAATAGAGAACCAAGAGTGTTAACGAGGTTGTCTGTGTAAGGTGTGATATTGTGTGGGTAGTAGGTGTAAGACTCGATAATAAGTAGGAATGGGTGTGTGGTGGATGTGTGGGTAGAAAAAGAGTCAGTGAATTCAGCTGTCCATCAACAACACATAGTAAGTTGACTTACTGTATTATATTGGAGAATGGATATTTGAATTCCTTGGACCATGCCTCATACATACTAGAGGTATAATCTTGGTAAGTTGAAAAAATTAGAATAATTTTTCAGTTTTTTTTTTTTACAATTATCTCAGTTTCTTGTTTTTTGACTTACTGTGTTTTTTTCAGAGGAGGGCAGAAGTACATCTGAGCAGAGTGAGGTGTAAGTGTTTACCATTAGATGGGAATGTTAGGAGGAAAGCAATTCAGTTACTGATAGTGGCAGGAACAGCAGAATTAAAGCAGAAATAAACTGGTGTTCATTACAAAGCTGAGGAAATGAGAGATCCATGATGTTGCATAATGCCATAGCAAAAAACAGTACAGAGTGATCTAGAGAACTAAAGTGGTGGTTGACGGGTTTTGATGATCCAGTGTTCTTGTGTTGGATGACCAACAAATGTTCTCTAAAAGAATCAACCACCTTCTGACCACCCCTTTTTGCTTATACACACTATGCCATGGAGTTGGCATCTAATGCAGCAAATGACATTTTTTGAAGATGCAGGTGAAGCAGTGTGTGATATGGAAAGAAAATCTAGGTCCCTTTAGGATGGTGATGCTTCAGAAAAAAAAAAGACAGATGTCTCAGTGATAAGAATATGATAATGGCTAAGAATGTCATGTTTTAGCTTAGAAATAAAGGATTCTCATTCAAATCCAGTCATCCAGGAATACAAAAGAATAAATATCATTATCTACATATTCCAGGAATATAAAGCATAAATCTCCTGAAAATGTTATTATCAAGGCAAATGCACAAATATTTATATGTAATTCAATTTTGTGACAATTGCAAAGCATTTGAGAATAAACATGCATGTTGACTTCAGAAAGGAAATACAGGCATTATTATCATTTTTACAGTTTAAAGTAAGAATTTTCTGCAATATAGCCATATTTTTTACATTAACTTGTTATTACTGAAAAAATTAGCTCCTTAAAAATCCTCTTAAGCTTTGAAGACCTTAAGGGCCACCACTAAGATCTAAGTATTAAGAAAATGACAAATAAATACACTCCTTGAGTAGAAAGTTATTCTATCACAGATAACATTTCCTACTGATGTGGCACCTATTCTTAGCAATCAGGTTTACTGAGATAAAGTAGACACATAGGCATTTTCCCAAATGAAATACCTGCAGTAGACTAAACAAATTTTGTCTTTTTTTTTTTTTGATTTATCTAAAGGAGGTAGAGGATCAGTATCCATGATCTTTGCAGGCTCTCTAAGGGGGGTAAGATTGATGTGGCTAATGTCAAGGTCTCTAATGTCATCTACAGGTCAATATTTGTTGGAAAAAATGTTCTAGTTCAAATGATTGCAGTAATGTGAACTCTGATACAAGACACTTGAGGTGTGATATGTTAGACTTAAAAGACCCCCCACCCTTCAGTCATGAATGACCATGAAATTGCACCTTGAAAGTTCCCCTCTGAGACACAAGTCTGAGCAAGGTTGTTTATGAAAGACCAGCAGTCACCCATGCATACCAGCTTCCCCACTCCATACCACCAATGTTATTCAAGGGAAAGGCAAAGGCCAACACAGCTTGGCACCGATGATGTCACAACTCATTTTACAGCTGAGCAAACTGGAGTAACATGAAATAAAGGGTCTTGCTCAAGAACACGATACATAGCTCGGTCCAGGAATTGAACTCACTACTTCATGATTGAGTCTGACACTCTAAGCATTGAGCCATGTGCCTTCACTATGTTAGACCTACTACATCTCTTAATGACATGATGTCAACACTGAGAGGATATCAACTCAAAATGGAAAGGAATTTGAATGGAGATGCATGTAAGTCAGAATCAAGACAGCTGTGGTCACTGGAACAGATTAAAATGAACCGATTAGAACTATGACCTTTTTTAATCTGTAATAAGCTGAATACCATTTCTTCCAAGATGGACTTTTTGTAAGAGAAATGTCATCATATTTTCCCTCTGCTGGAAAACATGCTCATTGGTCAAAATATGAGTAGCTACAACTTACAGTGGTATCAATATTAGACAATTTTATGTGATTCTTTACTTTAAAAGCTGTTGGCTGGACAAAGAGAATCTTACAATTTTTCCCTCTTTGTCTTTCTCTTTACTTTTCTCTCTTCCCAGCACAGCCATTTCTGGAATATCAATATTTTTTTTGCCTATATTTTAGAGTAATAGGCATCGCTATTTCAAAATTCTATTTCCTTTGGTGCATAATCTTTTGCATCAAAGTGTAATACATCTTTTCATGTAAACTAATTCACAAACATGCACTCAGCAAACTAAACAAAAAAGGAACTCTGAAAATTATTAAAAACTTCAGATGTATTCATCAATTCACCCTCTCCCCTGTCAATGAAAAAAAATGAATAATAGTTTCATGTTAGACGGGAAGGTATTAAATCTGTTTGGTAACATAGTGAGAAAATAAATTAGATTTGCTAAAATATTATATCCTAAAGAAGCCAGCTCAGTTCACTGAATACATCATCATCTATTGCATGTTCCTAAGCCAATAGTACTCATGAAAACTTTAAGTTAAAATCAAACCCCTTCACATAACAAATCAAAAGTAACAAATATATCAGATGATTAACTAATTGAACATCTAAGATAAGTTGTTAATAAGCTTATAAATTTTCAGATTATTAACCCCATCTTTGGAGACGAAAAGTGTCTTAATATGCATTTTTTATTAATTTGATTCCCAATAGTCAAGTACTTTATTCCTAGGAGTATATTTAGTACCAGATGAACTTACAAACTGGGAATCTTTATTTCTAAACTAAGGATTAACACTTTCATCTACTGGGTCACTGATTTTTGAATTAAGTAAACTACTTATGTCTAAGCTCAAAATATGCATAGTATATACAAGTTTCAAACATGATTTGGTGCATAATATTGTGCTTTTCAATTTTTTTATTAAATAAATAGATTATATTATTTGTTAACCACTGATTAAACTTAAAGTAAAATAGTTACAAAGATATATGAAAGAAATTGAGTAGCCTAGACATATCAAGCACTCTGCAAAATGAATATGATCTACATACTCTACAGATAAAATATATTGATTTTACAACCATAGAAGAGAAACACATCTGCAATGGTGTAGTGGTTGCTTAAAATGTACATAAGCAATCAAATTTCAGTGAGGCAATAGTTACATAAAACACTTCTAACCACTTTATATCAGACTTATAAATATTGTTGACTTCAGCGCAGCGATTAGCTAGAATGCAACAGTTTTTTTTTCTCTCCCCAGAATACTACCTTTTTACACGCTATTCTTCAGGATAAAGATATGAACGTTATCTCTGCTGCTGATTGACTGAAAAGCGATACACAATTGTGAATCTGAAAAAAGAAAAAAATATCACACAGCAGATGCTACCAGTGAAATTTTCTTATGTAGTTCACAAGAAAGGCATTTTTTTCTTGTTTTTTTTTTGTTTTTTTTCAGGAAGGAAAGAATCCAATAGAACTGTTAGGCAAAGAGATTGAGTTACCTGATGTTTTGGAAGAGTAAGAAATAAGTAAAGATGGAGATACATGACCAGTGACAAAGTTGAAAACAGGTAGAATACAAATGTGAAAGATTTTCACATATTACAATTAAAATTTTTAGGACAAACCATCAAATAGTGTTATGTCAAATATTAGAAGAGTTTTTTTTTTTATATAATAGGGAATATTTATATATATATAGGGAATATTTATATATATATATATATACATATATTCCCTATTATATTGGTGTGTTAATGCTGCAGTGGAAGTGTAACCACAGAGCTGAGGTGTGTGTGTGTGTGTGTGTGTGTGTGTGTGTGTGTATTATTGGAAGCTAAAGCTCCACTTCATTGCTACTCCAAGTTACCCATTTCTAAGATTATATATTAATGACAGAGGCAATATCATTACTGAGAGGTAATATTTATCCCCACTTAAACGTAGGTGTTCTGTTAGAACAAAATTTACTGTAGTGGTTACCCTGAAAGAAACTCATATTGGCTTTTGGTGCATAATGTACCCTTGTTTATATCAATAGTGGGGAGATAAATCAAGATATAAACAAGAGTTTATTTTATGCCAAAAGCCAATATGAGTGTTCCTCTCATGGTATCTACTGCAGTATAGTTTGTTCTAATAGAACATCCACACTTAAGTGGGGATAAATATTATTTCTGAGATTGTACATCAAATCAGCTGCTATGAAATTTGAATCCTTACCAGGGCATCTCTTTGTGACTAAGACCTTCTCGAGACAATCATGTTTTGAGTTTGGTCAGCCAATGTACCATGTTGGGCATGTGTCTTCTAGAAGCCCCAGACTGACCAGTGTCTTGTGAATGAAATTTGACAGACAAAAATTGTGCGGAAGCCATTACTTGTGTGTGTGTGTGTGTGTGTGTGTGTGTGTGTGTGTGTGTGTGTGTGTGTGTGTGTACATGCACATATGCATCCATACATGTGTACATGCATGCATCTGCACATTCTTGCATGAAAGCATGCATGTGTATCAGTTTCTATGTTTATCTTTATACTGACATTGCTTAAAAACTGGTGTTGTTTGTCCTACAACTCTGCAGTTGAACAAATAGATTTCAATAAAAAAAAAAAAGAAATAATCAGACTTAAAAATATAAATACTGCATTTGACATTACTGACTAAATGCTTTGAGGCAGCAATCCATTTACTGATACCAATATAAGAACAAAAGAAATTATATATTGGGTCATCTCATTAATAATGCAGGTTTTAATTTTCAAAATTAAGATAAAAGTTCTTTTTTAATCTAAAATATACTCTCCTTCATTCCTACAATGCTCTTCATTCTATCTGGTAGACTTGCAAGGCCCTCTTCCAAAATTCACTTGTCCGTCATAAAAAATACTCTTCTAGCCTTGTTTACAGAATTCATATTTTTCTGTCCAAATGATTTTGAAGACTGCGGAATAAATGATAATCAGATGGTGCAATGTCCAACAATATAATGGGTTGGGTATCATTTCCCATTCAAACTATTCCAGTCTTTGGAATGTCATCTTTGCTGTATGTAGCCAAACATTATCCTGATAGAAGTACATCTTACGTCTTGAAACCAAAGATGATCGTTCTTCTTCTGGCAATGACTTAAGCTGCTTAAACTGCTCACAGTAGATCACCTTTGTTGTGATTTGGTTTGGGTTTGAAAGTTTAAAGTGAACTAAACCTTTCATATCCCACCAAACAGATAACAACACCTTAAGTGGGTGAAGACCTTCTTTAGACTAGGGTGCTGGTGTTTCTCTTTTCCCTACCTGCTATCTTCAGCACTTGATATTTTTATAGAGAACCCATCTCTCATCACCAGTCATTATTCACTCCCAAAAAGGTTCATTCATGAGACATGACAGCAAACAGTCACTCTCTGCACATGATTAGACTCAGAAAGTTAGTGAAGAACCCACTGGCACAATTTGCTGACTTTTCTGATGGCACACAGGTGTTGATGAATGGGCGAATGACCAAATCCAAGCTTCTCTGCTAGTTCCTCAACAGTTATGATAGGATTTTGTTCCACCAGGGTTTGCAGGATGTCCTCTTCAAGCTCTACAGATCTTCCTCTAGCTGTAGTTTCTGGTTCAGAATTTCTAGAACCACTGCTGACACTGGCTTATGCTTATTGTCCAATCCACATATACTGCAATAATATTCCTCACACTTTCCAGTGTTTTGTTGCCTTTACTGAACTCATAAAGCAAAATATGCTGAATATGTTCCGTTGTCACTTCCATTACAGCTTTGAAGAAAATAACTGTGAAGATCAAACTGCAACCTTCAAAATTTGCATGCTAAGAATAAGTACAATGTAAAATTACTACCTGCTTTTATGGCAAGTTGATGCAGGTAGTTTATCCTGTCCCCTTCCAACTTTTAGATCATGCAATTGGAAAAACTGCATTATTTATGGGAAGACCCAATATATTCTAAAACCTGGTATATTTAAGAATGTTGCTGTACACCCTACTCAACTTCTAAATTTTTATTTTTCCAGTCGTTGCAGTTTCATGAGAACTTCTTTCTTGACTTCTCAAAATTCTATCCCAAGGAGACCTTGAAACTGAGATTTTTTACTGTATGGATTATTTTATGATACACCAGGACATTCATGCCAAATTTATTAAAGATTCTTTGAGAGAAGATAACATTTCAAAGCAAACTGACTAACTTTTATGCTTATGTGTGTGTACATACATATATATATATATATGTGTATGCATCTACACACACACACATAGATATATGCATATACTCTTTACTATTTTATTCTTTTATTTGTTTCAGTCATTTGACTGCGGCCATGCTGGAGCACTGCCTTTAGTCAAGCAAATCGACCCCCCAGAACTTATTCTTTGTAAGCCGAGTACTTATTCTATCAGTATCTTTTGCCAAACCGCTAAGTTACAGGGACGTAAACACACCAGCATCGGTTGTCAAGCGATGTTGGGGGGACAAACACAGACACACAAATATATACACACACATACATATATATATATACATATATACGACGGGCTTCTTTCAGTTTCCGTCTACCAAATCCACTCACAAGGCTTTGGTCGGCCCGAGGCTAGAGTAGAAGACATTTGCCCAATATATTAGGGCTGATAACGATTAATTTAATTTTAATTATCAACTTTTGAGAAATTAACAATTAATTAATAGTTAATTTCGATTAAAACACAAAAATGTCTGCAGTTGCATTTATTGACAAGTTTATGATATTTCAATTAGAATTCAGTTAAAAACAAGAAATAACATAAGCGTTTTCTTACTCAAATGTTGTTGGATAACCAGTTACGCAAACATGCAAACATGTTAACAGTATTTGGTTCAAGTGATGAGCGCATCTTGTTAACAATGTAACCAGCAGAGCTAAATAATCGTTCACATGGAACCAATAAAGCTGGTATGCACAGAAGAGTCTTGGCAAAAAATGCCAATTTCGGATATCGATGTTCATTAAATTTCCACCATTGTAGTGGATCAACTGATTCAGCAACTTGTTCTCCATTTTATATCACTGTACTTCATCAGAAGCGTTTTCACACCCTCTTCTAAGTCTGAGTCAGACTCCCTCAGCTTAATATGTTTTTCATTCAATTTGCATATAGTTTTACTGACACTGTCAGTATCATCTTGTGCATTTGTCTTCAACCGATCATCATTAACATCAGCTGCCATTTGTTGTCCAATAAGTAGCCAAGTTTGTTCTTTTGAATCATCTGATAAACACTTCAAATTTTTACATCGTGGATCAAGTGTTGTTGCAATCTGTAATATTTCAATACTTTTCATGTCAGCTACACATTTGCAGAAGTCATTAATAGATGCTGCCTGAAATCTGACTATATAGCCTAGATCATCATCATTTACAGTCATGTGTTTTGTCAAAGACATTAACAGTGGCAATACACAGCTACACAACACATATTTTTCACCGCCAAGCAGGACCGTAGCCTGACAGAATAAGTCAAGTTGACGTATTTTGAAATCTTTTCCCAATCAGAATCGAACAGTTGGGGACCTTTATATTGCTTCTCTTCATCTGACATGTAGATGGTTATTGCTTCTCTGGCCTGCAGCAGACTCTTCAGTATTAGAAAAGTACTGTTACATCTTGTTGGAACATCTTACGAAATGGTTAATCACTACAATTCTGCAATTCAGTTGTGTGGATAGGGCTATGTTTAAAATGTCCTATGGTTTTTCGACATTTAACAAACAATGTTTCTGGCCTTAAACCCAAGCAATATGCTCAACTGCAGTCTATGAGCTAAAAATGGAATATGATCAAAACCACTTTGATTAACAGCTGAAACCAAATTTTGTGCATTATCTGTTACTAGAACCTAAATCTTCTTTGTTGTATCCCAGTCTTTTACAAATTGTTTATATAACTCAGCAACATTGTTGGAATAATGATGTTCAACAACATGCACACATTCAAGAATAACACTTATTAAATTCCAATCATCAGCAATCTGATGGCTGGTGATTCCGCAATAACTTTCATTACCTAGAGATGTCCAAAAATCAGATGTTAGCGCAATTGCCTTTGAACTTTTCACTGCTTCTAAAACACTTTCTCTTCTGCTTTTATAAATATCAGCAAACATTTTATTAATAGTGCACTGGCAAGGTAATTTATATTCGGTAATTTGAAGCACTGTACGCAATACTACCGATATTAGTCTACCATTATTAGCTATCCAGTTTGCAAGTGATATTTTAATGTCACGTTGTAGGGTAGCATTCACCCTACAGACGACAATAAAACTCACTCAAAGTAGTCTGCTTGGAAGTAGATGATCAGACGACGATAAAACTCACTCAAAGTAGTCTGCTTGGAGATAGATGACACTGCCACTGTATACTAACTGAATGAAGGTGATATTGCGAGCTGAGGTTTTGAATACTTTAACGAGTGTTTGTTTTCAAGGTGGTAAGTAAGCGATGTGCTAGATCCATGGTATGTGAATGATTTGTCACAATGGATGCAATAAACATTATCAGCAGTTTTGATATTACCGTCAGCCAACAATATTAATCCAAAATATTCATGTAATCGACCTGATATAGGTTTATATTTCATAACTCGATTCTTCACCACTGCCGTTTTACTGTTGTAACTATTGCTTCCCAACTTCCAGCACATTTACTAATGATGGGTAGAAAATTAAACTTGAAACCGATTAATAAAAAATTAATCATTAAAATAAATTAACGATTAATCAATTAATTAATCTTTAAATTCCGCTGCCCTAATATATATATGCATATATATATATAATCAATGTATATACAAAATACAATCAACAGCACTTCACAGTCCAGCTATCCACATTCCTCATTTCCTCTGAATACCATAACTGACCAATCATCATTGTTGCCATCGTGTTCTCCTGCCGCTGCCCTTACCACAACTAAACAACAAGATGAACAGCCCCAGTCATTCCTCAATACTAGAACAGTTGACAACACAGTCCCTAGCTATTCTCCACAGTTAGACCACTCAAATTCTTCACTCTCTCAAAATAACGCAAGAGATTCATCATTAGCATCATCATCCTATTCTAATGCCATTACCATTACTACTACTCTAATTAGTGAAAAATCATTCCTTTCTTCCCGCCACTATCCACTTCAATCTGAATGTGTACCTCAAACCTCCATTATAAACTTGGCAACTAAATAAAGCAAAGTAAGGCAAAATTTATGAACACACAGAACTCAAAAATATGCCACTATTCTCAACACAAGAGACTACATATGCATCGACTGCAATTTCACCCATTTACTTGGGACAAGATGCACAATTTATACAAGCAACATAAGCCAAAGTATACATCTTACACCACCACCACCACCATTAAATATTAAACCACACTTAATAGCTTCTACATGTGTAACCCAGAATCCTAAAATCAGTCACTTTTCCTAATGAGAAATATTATGTCTGAAGCACAACTCTCCCTTCACTCATCTTCCAGGATTCAACACACTATTAAAAGCATGACTCCAAGCTACCACCAGATCTGCAGGAGAAACATCCCTTACAGTGGCAGGGTTGGTTCAAACTTTCACCAAAACCCAGAAGTCACCCAGATATCCACTGGATACAATAGAAAAATCAACAGCCACAAACCATATAACTATAACCATATTCAACAGTATAACTATAACAACTCCAGACAACAACCACTCCCAAAATAAGAAAATTCTTTTTTAGCCATAATGAATCTGGAAAAAGACATCAAAGAAAAAGTTTTTTTTTTAGCTCTTACAGTACACTAATCACTGCTATCACCATAGTGCACAATCACACACCATTGCTGTCATTAACTTACAAACTCAGCTAAATAATAATGCTGAATGTACAATGTCTCTCATACTTCACAAATCAAACAAAAATATCACATCTTAGAAACCTTGCACAAAAAGAAAAGACACTATGTGTAGTACTAGGTGAAAGACCCCTGATTCCAGACATATTGGATGCAGAACTACATATGTCAGGTTATGTACTACACAGAACTGACCACAGAATATGGAAACAAAGAAGAGCAGTGCTCTTCCTCTGTGAAGATCTGACAACAAATGTCCTCTTCTCTCACTCCAATACAGTGTGTGACACACTAATAATGCACATGATTGACTTCAATCATATCATAGGCATCTTCCTGATGCAGAAAACCATGGAGATCACTTTAGAGAGGCTTTGTCACTCATAAGTCAAACTCTAGGTAGGGCTATCCCACAGTGTAGGATTCTGGGTTACATGTGTAGAAGCTATTAAGTGTGATTTAGTATTTAACAGGGACTTTAATTTTCCTACTCTCAGCTGGCCTGAGGGCTATATGCAACATGGAACTGAAAAACTGAACAGGAGGGATATGAAACACTAAAGATTTTCTCATGGAAGAAATCATTATCCATCCAACTAGGGGAAATAACATACTCACCCTAGTCTTTAGCACCAAATACAGACTTCAGTCATAATGCTCAGAGCACTCCAATTACCATTTCCGACTACTACATTATACAGTTATTTGTATATGATCCAAAGAAGGCAATATGACTCACCCTTCATGAACTTGAATTTCAAGAAGGCCAAGTGGAAGGAAATTGAAATTGGTTTTCAAGTGGTGATGGTGGTGGTAGTGGTGGTGGGGATACATATACAAACACAAAGACATACACACACATGTGCGCGTGCATACATACAGACACATATGCACTGTTTCCACACAGTTTCCGCCAACCAAATTCACTCACAAGGCACTGATCATTCTGAGGCTATAATGGAAGACACTTGACCAAGGCACCACACAATGGAACTGAATCTGAAATCATGTGATTTGAGTTTCTTAACCACATAGCCATGCAAGAATCTCTCTCTCTCTCTCTATATATATATATATATATATATATATATATATATATATATATAATTTCCTGTTTGTAAACACAGTTGAATAATTTTACAATATTTCTGAAATCTAGCATACAGCAAAAATTTGATTTACAACAACCAAAATATTTTCTCCATAATACATGACGCCAAAAAATTAGAGGTAGACAATATAATTAAACAACACCATTTCATGTTATGTAAATTATATACACATAAGGAAACTACATTATAATCAATATCTAAAGCTGTATACACATTTACTGATATAATAAATATGTAAATATATTTATAGATAACTGAAGCAAACACTGAATGAATAGTATGCAATAAATAGAGTAAATAGATACCTATTTAAATCAAAATGATTGTTTATAAAAAATGAAAATGTTTCTAAATAGATACAATCTATAAATGATACATCTGCATGTGCAAACACCAATAGCAAATATTTATGTATGTTTATATATAAAAGTACAAAATATCCAATAATTACATGTTCATACATTTATATATTATATGTACAGGCACTACACACACACACACACACACACACACACACACATACATAAATAAATATTTATGTAAATATACATGGAATTGTATATATGTATACATATGTGTATTTATGTATTAATGTGCGTGCATGTACAAGTTTGAACTAATATGGATAGTTTCTCTGAGGCTATGTTTCACAATCAGTTACCCTTCCAATTGCCAAACCCATTTTAGATGCAGTGTATCTAATCTAAAATCATTTTTGATAATGTGGTTTTCGATTCTATAATTTGTGCATATTTGGTCATTAGCAGCTTTGATCAGCAAAACAATTTGTTCAGTGAAAGTATAAACAAAGCCAGTGACTTCATTTGGGCTCGGAATTCCAACTGATTTAGGCTGATGAGATACATCAATGTTAAAACACTGGTGTCCCAGAACACCAATGAGCCTTGTGTGTTGAACACACTGTTGTCACAAAAGGGAGAAGTTATTCTCTTATCACATACACTACAACAACCAGAATATTTTGCATCTGAATATACCCAAATGTGGTAATAAATATGTAACTGTTTAATTATAGCAATTTTAGTATATTATTACTTAATGAGCATTTAGATTCACCCACACAAATGAAGAACTAAATCAAAACATCTACAGAATAATTAAATGCTAATCAACAACAGCAATTCTGACAAACTAATATATCAAGTCATAGAAGAATACAATCATAGACACATCCAGTTGGCACAGTTGTCTTAAAGTTAATTTGAGTCTTTAAAGTTATTACTCTGTTTCCAAATAGAAATTGTTTACTTACATAATGTGTTATACATAAGTTGTTTTGACAGTCACCTATTATGACGTAGAAATGAGATGTGATTATTGGTGTGAATCGTCTGCCACAAGTCATTTTGTCACATGAATTGGTCGAGTATATTGCTGTATGCTGTTCAGCATATTATATCTTTGCAGAGCAAAAGTGTTCAAAATCCCGTCTTTTAAATTAATTTCAATGATAAAGCACAGTTCTGGATGAGGTGGGTTGAGAAGATTGCTTCCCAGGTTCAGCCCAACTACAAGACACCTTGGACAAATGTCTTCTACTATATAGCCCTAGGCTGGCCAAAGCATTGTTAGTGGATTTTGGTAGATGGATACTGAAAGAAGCCTATTGTATGTGTATGAGAGCATGTGTGTGTGTGTGTGTGCTTGTCTTGTTTTGACATTATGTGATAGATGTAAATGCCTGTCACTGTCATATAAGCAGTATCATTCATTTCCAATATTTTGGGAAAACATGTCTAGTGATGAGGAAATATTACCTTGCTTGGAAATAGACAAGAATTGATGACAAGAAAGGTATCCAGCTGTAGAAAATCTGTGTATACACACACACGCACATGTATGCATACACACACATGCATGCATACACACACACGCATGCATACACACACACAGAGGCATGTATATAAATGCAAGTGGATGTTAATAAGATGATAATGATGATCACATACACACATACACACACACACATTATTAATCAATAATGGATGGAGCAAGGGACTACACTCATGGCCTTTACATGTCTTATGAGACTAGTGAAATTGAAGTGGTTAATGTCGTCAATGGCTACAGAAAAAATATGGATAAGGAGAGAATTCAACAGGAATCAATGTTTTGGTAGAGGGGCTGAAAGCCTGAACGTAATGGTTAGTGTAGGGCCTGGTGAGAATGGACATAATATATGTGAGAAGAGGAGGAGGAGAGACAAGTCAAGAGTACTAGAGTGGAGGTGGTTACAGGACAACCTAGCTTCAAAGAGTAGAAACTATTGCTGTAAGAGTAGAAAATGCAAACAAGGTCAACATATCTATGAGCCAGAGACTGAAGTGTTTGATGATTAAGCTCATGGCTATCACGCTGATTGACCTATTTTTTTATATATAGTTTATAAATACTCAGATGTTTTTGTTTTTAATATATTATCTTTTACTCGTTTTAATCATTGGAGAGCAGCCATCCTGGGGCACTACCTTGAAGGGTTTATTTGAACAATCAATTGCAGTTTTTAGTTTTAAAGTTTGGTACTCATTCCTACCTATAGGTACCTCGGTGCTTGGGTAGAAAGAAGCAAAAAAGACTTTGCTGTATGGAATGCACTTGCTTGGAGTGCATGTCACAAACTGCATAAATTCTGGAGTTCTAAGGTGGCATGTAAATTGAAAATTGAGTTGCTTGGCTCCACAGTTCAGCTGATTTTGTTATATGGTGCTGCAACTTGGACCTTCACCAAAAAGCTTGAAAAACAAATATAGTAAACTCTCACCATATTACAGTTTACCTATTGCAGTTTACTATTTAAGATTACATCAATTCCTCTGTGGTGTTGTTTTGCATTTATAAAATAAAGGAGTGGCTGTGTGGTAAGTAGCTTGCTCACCAACCACATGGTTCCAGATTCAGTCCCCCTGCGTGGTACTTTGGGCAAGTGTCTTCTACTATAGCCTCGTGCCAACCAAAGCCTTGTGAGTGGATTTGGTAGACGGAAACTGAAAGAAGCGCCTGTCATATATATGTATGTATGTATGTATATATATATGTACGTGTGTGTGTATATGTTTGTGTGTCTATGTTCGTCCCCCCAACATCGCTTGACAACCGATGCTGGTATGTTTACGTCCCCGTAACTTAGCGGTTCAGCAAAAGAGACCAATAGAATAAGTACTAGGCTTACAAAGAATAAGTCCTGGGGTCGATTTGCTCGACTAAAGGCAGTGCTCCAGCATGGCCACAGTCAAATGACTGAAACAAGTAAAAGAATAAAAGAGTAATTTATAAAAATGATAAAAAAATATAGAGTACAGTATTGTTTCTATTTCACGAATTTTCCCCAAGTGCAGGGGATTTTGGAACATAACGTCTGTGATAGTCGAGGGATTACTGTAGATGGCTGCTACAGAAGAATGTTAAGATTGACTCTGAATGTTAAGATAGAGAGCTCATTTAATGAATAAGCAGCTTTATCAAGATCTACCCAAGACTCATCAGAGAAGAAGACTCAGCAGAAAAGAATGATAATTGCTGGCCATTGAGTCAGGCACCCAGAAGAACCTGTGTGTCAATTGGCTATGACAGTCAGTTGAAGGGAGACTCAACAGAGGAAGTGGACAACTTGCTCCAGGACAATGGAATGGCAAATGTTGACAAATTAAGAACATACATGGGGGATCATGATGGATGACATGCTCATGTGAAAACATTAAAGAATTCAAGAGGACAGCCAAACTGAAAAAAAAAAACTAAACTGTAGGGTCCTTTTGCTGAACTGCTAAGTTATGGAAACATAAACAAACCAACACCAGTTGTCAAGTGGTGCAGTGGTGGAGGGGGGGGGACATAAGCATAAAGACACACATATACACAATGGGCTTCCACAAACTTTCCATCAACCAAATTCATACGACATCGGTTGACTGTAGCAGAAGATGCTCAAGGTGTTGTACAGTGGAATTGAACCTGAAACCATGTGGTTGCAAAGTGAGCTTATTAACAACATACCCATGACTGCACCTAAAATAGCTGTTTCCTGTTTCCTAAGTGGGAATTGAACCCAGGCTACTGTGATAGGAGTACAGAATTCTAACCACTAGATCACTTTAAATCACTTATAATCTTAAAATATTTCATATCACTGAATAATTTCAAAAGGAATTCACAAAACTGAATTTAAAATGTGTTAAAAGAGAAAATAAATGATAGGATGAGCTCAGCTGAGACAATATCAACACTGAGAGAAAAAGATTAAATAATATTATAAGGCATTGGCTCACCTGAGCCAATGCCACGTAAAAGTGAAATAAAAGGATTAAGAATTAGAAAGATTAGCTCACCTGGGCTAATGCCAGATAACGTCGAAACAGCCACATTACTGAAATCATAAATAAACTGAAAAAGAAAAAGTTACTTTTAACAGAATTTATTTCATAACTTTATACAATAAAATGGAAAACAGATATAAATAAATTTATTTCGAAGCTGTTTTTTAAATATAATATTACAAAAGTCATAACTTTTCTCAGACAGTTTTTGAAGTATAAATTCCATAAAACACCATACTACTATTGCTGCTAACATCACAGCTTCTACAACTACATACACATGTGTGTGTGTGTGTGTGTGTGTGTGTGTGTGTGAGAGAGAGAGTGAGAGAGAGAGAGAGAGAGAGAGAGAGAGAGAGAGAGAGAGAGAGAGAGAGAGAGCATTTTGAAGATTATTATTTAAAATTAAAAATAAGTCAAAGCAACACATCTAGAAAATTTGTTAAGACAGAATGAGGGTGATTTGAAGAAAACTTGGCCATTTCGATAATGGACTTGCAATAAATATCCATCATTTCTTCAGCAATGTTGAAATGAATAGTTTGCATCTTAAAACATTCTGATGCATCATCTCATTGAAATTTAGACTGACTCCCTCTCTCTCTCTCTCTCTCTCTCTCTGCGTGCATGTGTGGTGGTGGTGGTGGATCACCATCATTCAACAATGAACATTCTGCTGTTCAGTCAGCTGAATAAGCTACTCCTGAATTAACACGTAAGAGGTTGAAGATTCCACAGTTACATGTACTGTTAGTATTATTTGCAGATGGAATTAGAGTGATACAATGTGTGACAAGGTCATACCTTCTGAAGTATAGGTGCAATGCACAAAACAGGCTTCTAAGCAATTGCCATCCACCCAATTTCACAAGGTTACCTAAGGCTACAGAAAATGACATTTCTTCTAGATACCATGCAATGGGATCATGACCAATTGCAAAATGAACTTCTTAGTCATTCAGCCATAGTGCACCTACACACACACACATTCATATATGCCCTTGCACCCAATTTGTCCCTGTCAGGCCTTCCTCACCACTAATCTTCCTAACACCCATCCCTCCATCCTTCTTTCAACTTTGGTACTATTCAGCTACAGTACTTATGTAAGAGCAAAACTGCACATATCTCATTCTTTTTGTGCTAACAATTACACCTCTCTCTGGAACCACTTCCTTTTAATACCAGTCCCCCATTCTCAATATTATCCCCCCCCCCACTTTATTTTCTAGTGATCAATACTTTTTGTGCGACCGATCACCTCTCTCTTTCCTCAGAACTACATCTTATGACTGCCATGCTTCATCTTCGACACCCTTTCATATTTGCTATCATTTTTCAATCTTCTTATTTTTCAATAAATCTGCTATCAATGCTTCCCCACATCTTTGTCTGTCGCTCACTACATTCACCCCTACATACCTCTGACATACATCTCTTTCACTGTACATCTCTCTATCTGCTTTTTCTCTTTCACCCTGCACATCATCACCCTATTTCTCATCTATCTTATGCACTGCTACTCTTCACACTTTCTGTACTTCCACTTACTACCTCCTTCTTATGAGACATTCCAATTTCATTTCACCTTCCCTCCCTGAACTGATAATTACCATCCATCCTTGTTCACCAGTTCCTACACTCACCTATACTCCTTCTCTAAATATTTTTCGCTCTCCTCTCACACTTATAAACCAATGCACCTACCCTTCTCGAACCTCTCTATTTCCCCTGATATTCACCTTCTTGTGCACTGAGTCTAAGGAACATTATTAAAATCTTCCTAACAATGTATCTCAATGGCAAGAAACAATTAGTATCTTGTATTCTAATGTAGTGTACATTAAATGATAATTATGTTTCACTGAATGGTGTACTTTTTTTGCTAATCTGACCTTTATGAAACAGTTAACTATGTATATGTATATTACATATGTATGTATGTAAGTATGTATATATACTCTTTTACTTGTCTCAGTCATTTGACTATGGCCATGCTGGAGCACCATCTTAAAGGGTTTTAGTTGAAGAAATCAACCCCAGGACTTATTTTTTGTAAGCCTAGTACTTATTCTACTAGTCATTTTTACTGAACCACTAAGTTATGGGGACATAAACACACCAGTATCCACTGATGGCAGAGTGACAAACATAGACATACACACACACATATATACGATGGGCTTCTTTCAGTTTCCATCCACCAAATCTACTCACAAGGGTTTGATCGCTCTGAGGCTATAGTAGAAGACACTTGCCCTAAGTGCCATGTAGTGGGACTGAACCCGGGACCATGTGGTTGGTAAGTAAGCTACTTACCACACAGCCACTCCTGCACCTATATATATATATATATATATATATATACATATATATCCTTTATCTTTTACTTCTTTCAGTTTTTGAACTGCAGCCAAACTGGAATACCATCTCGAAGGATTTAATCAAACGAATCAGCCCCAGGACTTGTTCTATTATCACCTTTACCAGATTGCTAAGTTATGAAGGATGTAAACAAACCAAAGCCAGTTGTCAAGTGATGATGAGGGACAAACGCAAAGACACACCCACATCAGATGACTTCCAGACAGTTTCTGTTCACCAGATTCACTCGCAAGGCAACTATCAGCCTGAGGCTTTAGAAGATACTTGCCCAAGGTGACATACTGTAAGGCTGAACCCAAAAGCACATGGTTGCAAAGTGAGCTTCTTAGCTACACAACCATTGTGTGTGTGTGTGAGAGAGAGAGATGAAGAGAGAGAGAGAGAGTAAGAGAAAGATGAAAGAAGAATATGCAAGTATGTGCATATGGATGGAATGATACATGAAATAGTATGTGTATATACTTACATACGCAAATGGAGAGATAAGAATAATTTGAGGCCTAGGAATAATTGTTAGTATAAAACTTAGCACAAACACCTTGATATATTACTGACCCACAATGAAACACAACAAAATTTGAAGGTAAATTTTACATTACAATTTCAGATTGCTCTTGTAATCATATTCATAGATAAGTATATGTACATGCATGGCTGTGTTTTCTATTATAGCCTCAGGCTGACCAAAGCCTTTGTGAGTGGATTTGGTAGATGGAAACTGAAAGAAGCCCATTTTGTGTGTGTGTGTGTGTGTATGCGCGCGTGTATGTGTGTGTGCGTGTATGTGTGTGTGCGTGTGTGCATATACATATATATATATATATATATATCCTTAAATCCTTAAAAATATTTCAGCCCAAAAGCTGCGGTCATGCTGGGGCACCACCGTTGATATATATATAATACATATGTATGTATATATGTCTCTGTGTCTATGTTTGTCTCCCCATCACCACTTGAGAACCGGTGTTGGTGTGTTTACACCCCTGTAACTTAGCAGTTAAAATAAGTCCTGGGGTCTATTTGTTCGACTAAAACCCTTCAAGGCAGTGTTCCAGCAAGGTTGCAGTCAAATGACTGAAACAAGTAAAATAATAAAAAGGTATATGAATATGCATACATATGGACTAAATTATGTACAAACAATAAGGGATGTGAATAAAGATGAGGTGGCATGGGCATGTGTTGAGGAGAGATGAAGAGTGTGTTGTAAGGAGGGTGAGTGTGTTTGAGGCAAATGAAAGATGGAGGAGAAGATTGGGAGGGTTTGTTTGAAAAAGGAGGACACCCAAAACCGGGTAAGATGGCGAGATGGTGTGAGGGCAGTTGCTAGGGCATTGAGGTAGATTTGGCCACCCTCGTTAACGGGGAAAAAACCCAGATTTAAAACAGTGGATTAAGATGATGATGATGATTAGATGGAGAAAAATTAGGAGAAATGTTTTAGTATGCAAAGATAGATAGGTAATATATATACAAACAATAGAGGTAGCATTAATACCAAGAGGCAATATTTATCCCCACTAAAATATGGATGTTCTATAAGAACAAGCTATTCTATGGCAGATACCATGAGAGAAACTCTCATATTGGCTTTTGGTGCAAAATGCACAATTGTTTGTAACACTAGAGGTGAGATAAATCCCCACCACCTCCAGCACCAAGACCATCGGATCACATGATTTTGACCTTCTTTGGTCTCATCAATGATGGATGCTCAACCACTAAAGATAGCAGTAACTAATCTCCCTGCCAGCAATATATAGCATAACAGCACCAGAACAAGTTCTGGTGTTGCAATTAGCCAGTGAGTTTGTTAAAAAATATATATTAGCAACAGAGGCAGTATTAATATTGAGAGATATTATTTATCCCCATTTAAGTGTGGATGTTCTATTAGAACAAACTATACTGCAGTGAATGCCACAAGAGAAACTCTCATATTGTCTTTTGGTGAAAAAGACAATTGTTTATATTGCTAGATAGGTAAAGGAAGACTTGCTTGGGATACCAGGAGAAGAAAATTAGTGCATTTGTATGCATATGCATGTGCACTCCACAAATGTTAGGGTAAAGTCTGAATGTTGGTGAGGTGGTGGGGGTTAAAGCGAAATGAGATGGAAACGATAGAACTAAAAGGAAAACCATTTACTAATGTCTGTAGAAGTAGCAAGGATTAAAATGGTATGCTGTGAAAGTATCTTTGGTTCAAGGAAACAACTCAAACTATTGTCAATAGAGTGACAGAAATATTAAACTATGGATTTTGAGATACCTGCCACAGTCATACAGATGTTCTGAGAAGCAGTCACCTAAACAGTATCCTATTTTGCAAATATACAAACTATGTCAGAGCTTGCAAACAATGAAGTTGGTGAAGATGTTTTTGAAGCTAGAACCAAAACTAACCTGATCCTTTCCAAGTCTGCTCTCAATCTAAAAATCTACATGATTCCAAATGTTCATATCCCAGATACCTTATGTCTGACATCACTTATAACTGGCCACAAGTCAGGTTGTCACATGAACATGAATCGATAGAGTATGTTGCTTTATTTATACTGTTCAGAGATAAGAGAGATGTGCTTAAGTTTGATTTTTAGAAGTGTATAGTCTACATTTTGAGAACAGTTATACAATTTTTTTTAAAATCCTTTGAGACAGTTTATCATTTGCACCAGTGCAAAAAAACTGGGATATTGAATAACTAAATGAAGCAATTATCTAGGCTTTTAATATAATGGATTCCATACAAATTCCATATTGAACAAAAATGAGTTCTTTACTGATATAATATTTTCTTATATCAAAATGAAACTTTCAGATTTTTGTAACTATCAATGTGTTGTGAAAGTTCACACCAAGTCAAAACAACAACAAAAATCATAAAAAATAACTGCTTCTTCTTTAATGTTAACAATGTGAAGCTACAGAAAAATTTTGAACAGAAGAAATAGATATAGTAACAATTGTTTTGAGGCTATTTTACACTTAATAGCTGATTTTCTTTTCCATAACAAAATTATGAAAAGATGGCAGAGACAAATATTTTTTCTCCATTTTCCTTTTTCACTTGTTTACTCTATCCATCAATCTTGACAAATGACAAACTGTCCAAAGCATTGATATCTTTTCCTTTTCTTCATAGCATTAAACAGTGACTTTGCTACTGCTTTTCTTCTTTTCCCTTACATTACCTTTTTATAGATGGACAGTGTGTTCCTTCTGGTTGCTGAATTAATGACTCACAGCTCATAATACCATATATAATATTCTATTCTTGTTTGTCACTAGGAAATCATCTCATTTATCGTGCTTTTGATTTCCACCCTGTTTTAAAATGAAGTAATCTCCAGCAGCTTTACTTCCTTTTTCATTTGGCTTTTCAACATTACCACACAGAGGTATCTTTCTGTGTGAGGGAAAAGGGTGTAATGGAAGAAGTTGAGGGTTTGATTTTCTATGAGAGCTTTGCTAAAGCATTTACTTATTCTAAGTAATTGGCATATTTTCTTCCCTTGTATAATAGAAATTAATATGGATATAATCAGCATTGAAGTGAGATCCCTTTGGGAGTTAACGATGAATAAACAGTTTACTATAACAGCATATTGTTGTTCTCGTTGCTCAGCCAGATTAAAAACATCTAAGAGTGGCCATTTCATCTATTTTTCAGACACTACATCTAGAACCATGTCTGAAAAACATTTATAGTGTTATTCCTTTTGTTAGATGGCAAGATTTGGTTGCTATTTTTAACAGGCCAAATAACCATACACTGCTACCTTAGTTCTCAACAAACTCTTCTGAGTTATAGATTTCTAATGTTGAACATTACCAATATTCTAAAATATCTTCAACATATTATATTCCATCTCACAACTTCTGCTTCATCATCAGATATGTTAGAAATGTTCAGTGTAATAAAGATGTAAATTACTATTTTCATCTAACACTTCAAAAAATGAGGTGAATTTATTAATATACTTGATATCAACAAAATAATTTTATAACATCTTTGTAATCTCACTTTTTGTGCTCTCTCCCTCTCTTTCTCTCCATCTTTTTCTCTCTGTCTCTCTGTCTTCTGTCTTTTTGTGATACTTTAGTATCATTTTCTATCATGTTCAATACTATTGTACCAATTTTCACAATACTGAGTGATGTCAAAGTGGCAACCATGCTTGGCTGATTCTTATTTTAGAATGATATTCTAAAGTAAATTTATTTTAATCCACAATCACCCTGCTTTGCTGATATTTTTTGTTTGTTTTGTGTTTCTCAAATATTTTATCTTCAAATTTTGTCAAAATAAACTATCTTTATTGTTTTTCTGGATGTTTGTGGGATATGATGTCATTCAGGAGAATAACAATTCACATCTTAACTATTTTTCCAGCTCTGATATCTAATTAACTTATAGATATCTCTGAAAGAGCTACATTATTTGAAAACAGTAGTAGTATCTTCCTTTAAAAAAAATATACATAATTCAAAGTTTTAGAGATTCTGTGGTTATATAGTTTTCTTTTTTATAGAATTTGTTTTTAAATAATTTATATGATAAATGTGTTGACAGATTCTCTGAAGCTTGCAGATTTAAGAAGTGATGAGACACAATAAGACAGCTTAATAAACAGAGAACAGTTTTGGTTAACCTTAGAGAAATACATAGTTTGAAATAAAGAGCTTTGATAAAAATATTTACTCTATAAATATTTCTCTTTCATTCTGAGTTATTCAATGACATCAAGTTACTCTGTAACTCCAAACTCAATGTATACTACTAACATTTTTTTTTACACTATTATAATATTTCAGTTTAGCACTATCACACTATGGCACCATTATACTATAGTGCTATCACACGTTCTAGATCAGTGTTTCACTTTAGCAACCATCATCTCATTAAAGCAACATCACAAACTGACAATTTTTCACCAATACATTCTGTAGTAGTCTCATTATAACACCATGACACTTGGTAAAGATAGTAATTTCGACAATAATTTAAACATTCTCCTATATAACCCAGAGTTACTATGGTAAATTAATTTAGACAGACTAGCAACAGTAACTACTTAATCCAATAAGTCAAAAACAGAGCTTCTACATGATCTTTGAACCTGCTAAAAATAGCAACCAAACATCTCTCAAACCAAACTTCTACTGTACTGAAAAAAGAGAAACACACTGGATAATTTAATCTTAACTGTGCAATTCCTGAGAAATTAACAAGATGGGCATGGTTGGAATGCCTTTCGTCATTGGTCTGCTCAAACATTGTTTTCCTCAGGATAAACATCAACATCAACTAATTAATCCAACTGAACACTATACTAGCTTTATGTTTTAAGACACAATCAGTTGTTTTCAACTTGTCTGTTTATAAAAACCTAGCTGTTTTAAAACCTTATTTAAATACATTTTCATCTGAAGTACTCGTTGTTTCCTTTTATTAACAAATCAATGAGGAAATGGGGAATCAAATGGAGCATTTGTTTAACAGATCAATCAGATGAGGAAGGGCAGCAATAATGACACATTTTTCAGCTTCCATGACTCAGGGGAGGAACAGGATGAGCTATCGTTAGACTGGAAATTTGGCCCAAATGACTGCAACAGAATGGATTCTGCTAAATGCTGCCAAGAACTAAGTGGTTTATGTTAAATTTTATTGCTAAATCACACGTATCCACTCAAAATTTCATTACCCTTAACTACAAAAAGTAGTTTTATATATCATTCTATCTTTTGTTGAGGAATGTCATGTTTGTGACTATTTTTGTTGAGATGTACCAAGTTTAATTAGGCAACATGACTTGCAGAAAATACCAAATCTATTTTTTGGTAGATAATTAAGGTCATTTCTGGAATAATCATGAAATTTAATTTAACTGTTAAAGGTTTCAATCAGGGGGACAGATTAAGTCTACCACTCAAATTTCATAAAATAGTTATGACTAAAAATAATGTATTTGTTTTTCTTCACTACTGTGACTAATTGGTTAATGACACTTAACAACCATAGTAATTATTGCTAATTGCTGTAATTGTTGAGCAGTTGTAGTGCATGTGGCTCAGACATATATAACAGGGTGCTGAAAAGTTCCTGACTTTAAGGGTATCATGAAAGACCTGGTTGGAGGCCCAGCCTTCTGGGTCCTTTTACAGAGCTTAGTAAAACTGAAGGACTGCTGCAATAAGGGTGTGAATCTGAGAGGGGAATATGTTGAATAAAATCATAATTGACTGATCCTCCTGCATCCTACACAAAGCCAGGAACTTTTCAGCACAAACTTGTAGCCCAGAAGTATATGTTTGTATATATGTTGTATATATGTGCGTGTGTTAATGGCTACTCCTAGGTGTCTGGGAGTAGCCACTTAGTTACCCAGTTACTATCATCCAATTCATCTTGTTTTTCAATCGATAATCTCAATGAATCAGAATGTCAAGAATTTTTCTTGTTAGCCAAAATACTTATCCCAGTACTAACTTCAGCTAAATATTTACATTCTTTATTTGTGTTTTACAATATCTAAAATTACTAGTACAAGGATGTAAGGGTGTTCGCATAAGCTAATCAAATATTTAATAGCAATCTACAGGATTAGTAATTTGATGTTGTAATCTTGTCTGTCATTTCAATCTTCTTAATAATCTTCCAATGTTGTTGATATCACCATTGTTTTGTTATTTTTAATTTGCAAGCAATGCAGTTAAGGTGTTGAGCTGATAGAGATTTAGCTATTACACTTAGCAAGTCAAATAACTACATAGAGCAATTTGTTGGCTCACAGTGGTAATTATAGAAACAAGGACAAGAAGAATAGATATCATAATGAGAAAACTAGTACTAAAACAGATAACACTAAATTATAATGATATTGATAAAGGTTATAATAATGACAAAGAAACCTAACTGAAAAATAACCTTGTCAATGAATACTTACATCATTGTTTACAAAAGAATGAAGCAATTTTAGATACAGCAAAATATTTGATTTACCTAACATCAAAACACAAACTATAAATAAAGCTGTCACACCTCTTGAGCCTAAATCATATTTTCTAATAATTTTTTCAAATAATATATCAGCTTGAGTGCAACATACTTTAAACAAATTTTAACACTTAAAAAACCTTTTAAACACCTATAATTTGCTGAAATCGATGATTTTTTTAAAGCATTTCTTCAATACTTTATGCATTGATTTTAGACAGAAATCTCACACTTAAAACATGTTATTTCTGCAGTAGCTATACTGGATGGAAATAAAAGGACACCTGTGTTACTAGGAAACCAATCCTATAATATAACTCTTCAACAAACATCTTTTTCACTTCTATCAAAAGGAGAGAATATTCAAAATTCTCGTCATACAGAACACCTCAGGATAAATGTGCTACATTCGTATCTTACATATTCTAAATAAATCTTCATGTCAGCAGGGATGGTACAATTATTTCCACCATTGTCATTATAAGAACCCTTGTTATCACCAGCATTATAACATCAGTTTCCTTCAAGTCATAATACATTGCTTCTGAAAGGCATATAGAAATCATTGTTAGCTAAAAAGCTAACTGTAAAAGATTAAAATTGGACTACAGAAACCCTCCTCGGTTATGATTTACAAAAACAGACAATTATTAAGCTGTTAGAAGACAACTAACTACACATGGATAAAGTAATATATTATTCAAGTATTAAGAAAGTAGCTACAGGTTGTTGCCAAACTTAATCAGTTACACATTTCTAATTTCTAAATTATAGTGGGAAGTTTGTGAAAGCAAAACAACATTAAAACTTCCATTGATATGAGTCTTTCTTTCATGTAGTCACACATCATCATTAAAGTTCATTAAACAGAATATTTTTCAACAAACACTTTATGAAACATTTAGCTTTTTTTGTCTCAACAATTTTTCATTGCACTCAACAAAATTTTTCCTAATAGATTTTCACACACACACAATCATCATTGTTTAACATCCGCTTTCCATACTGGCATGGGTTGGACGGTTTGACATAGAGCTGACCAGTTGGGAGCTGCCCAGACTCATACACACTTAAGCACACTCACACACAAGTACGTGTGTATGTGTGTGTGTGTGTGTGTGTGTGTGATCTCTCTCTCTCCAGTCCTTCCCCTGCCACTGTATCATTGGTATCCTGTCACTCCCCTCTATATCCCTGTTCACTACTCATTGCATTCCCCTTTTCTCCTCTCTCCCTCTTTGCAATCTTGTGAACTTCTTGCTCACTCACCCTGTCCAATCGTGTGTACCACACCATTTACAATCACCTCCATGTACCTTGAGGGTACACCCTGGGGCATATACACAAATGTACCTTGAGTGTATATTTGCCACCATCTTCTCTTTCTCCCTCCCTCCCTCTTTCTCTCCCACCTCCCTCCCTCTCTCTCTCTCTCTCTCCAAATGAAATAGCAATGTATTTCCTCTACAGTAAGACACTTCTGTCACTATCTAAGCTTAACCTCTCGTCACCTGACGCAAAGCCACCTCTTCAATACAACTCCCCTCCCAGTTGAGGAGTCTTTATCTTTCAAGTTACTTGGTGACTTCACTGATGCTGGTGCCATATAAAAAGCATCTAGTACACTCTATCAAGTGGTTGGTATTAGGAGAGGCATCCAGCCACAGAAATCATGCTACAGCAGACAATAAAGCTTGACACAGTCTTCTGGCCTGAAGCTCCTGTCACACCATCTAACCTTTGCCAGCATGGAAAATGGCTGATAAATGATGATGATGATGATGATACATACACACATACACATATAGTGAAGGTGTGTGGTCTAGTGGTTAAGGTATTGCAATCACAATTGCTAGATCATCATGAGTTCAATTCCCTGATCAAGCAGTGTTGTGTTCTTGAGCAAAACACTTCATTTCACATTGCTCCAGTCTATTTAGCTGTAAATGGATAACCTTGTGACAGACTAGTCTTCCAATCACGGGAAATGTTGGCCAGCTCATCTAGCAAGCAGGGTGGCATCATTCAAAAGCTAAAACAATGTGAAGTGTATTCTGACCAGTAATATGTAGTATCTGATAGTCTGGTTGATACTGTGACATATATATATTTATATTTATATATATATATTATATATATAATATATATATATATATATATATATACATATCCTCCTCCTCCTCGCCACCACCACCATTTTAGCATCTACTTTTTCATGCTTGCATGAAATCAAATAAAAATATGTTGCAACAGTGTTTTCTAGATCAAACACTCTTCTTGTCACCACCTCCCACTTCTTTCCAAAAGAATAAATAATCTCCCAGTCTATCAAACAACAAACAGCTATGACATATTTATGCAGAGAACCGGAAACAAATGATACGGTATGAATGAGCCTTGTTTTTATCAAAGATCACACAACATGACAAAACATGTCAATAAGCTCAAATATGATTTCATGGTGTACTGTAATAAAACAAGACTGTCAGTAAGCTGTTGTTTACAACTAGTAAACATATGTGAGGATGATG
The DNA here is from genome assembly GCF_006345805.1 of Octopus sinensis. Taxonomy (NCBI): domain Eukaryota; kingdom Metazoa; phylum Mollusca; class Cephalopoda; order Octopoda; family Octopodidae; genus Octopus; species Octopus sinensis. The sequence continues at coordinate 14,753,180 of NC_043015.1, read as the reverse complement.
CAAATATGAACACATACATGCATGCACAGACAAACATATGGTGTGGCTGTGTGGTAAGATGTTTGCTTTCCAACCACATGGTTCCAGTTTCAGTCTCACTGCATGGCACCTTGGGCAAGTGTCTTCTAATATAACCCTAGGCCAACCAAAGCCTTGTGAGCGGATTTGGTGGACAGAATCAAAAAGAAGTCTATTGTATGTGACTAGATGTGTGTTTCTTTGTATTTGTGTTTATCCTCCACCAATTGCTTAACAATTAGTGTAGGTTTGTTTACATTTCCATAGCTTAGCATTTTAGCAAAAAAAAGATCAATAGAATAAGTATCAGGCTCAAAGATAAGTACTGGGATCAATTCATTCAACTAAAACCCTTCAAGGTAGTGCCCCAGAATGGCCACAGTCAAATGACTAAAAAAAGATAAAAGATAAAAGATATATGCAACATAAAAAAATTTCCTGGGTTTACTTGTTCAGAGCAATATGGTTAAATCAATTAGAATGTGAAACTTAAAGTATTAGGGCTGTCAATATGATCTCTCTCTCTTTCTCTCTTTCTGAATATATCAGGCCTGATTTTGAACTGAAAGTTTATTTTACTTTATCTCAACAAAAAGCAATGTGGTTAATCAAAGTATGCACCTAAATTATCAACACAATTTTGTCATTTTATCGGTAGCTTATTTATGCCGGCAGCGAAGAATTCTGGACAAACGAGAGGAAGGAGTTTAACTGTTCACGGAAAAGTGGGGTTGCACCAATACAGTCATCAATATAATGAATGTATAGTTCAGGAGTGGGACCAGTGAGTCTTAAAAATATTTGGGCCTCAACATAGCCAACGAACCAGCAAGCTTAGACTAGAGCATCATCTTCTGCCCTTGTATACTATGGTTAAACAAATTTAGAGAGAATGAATGAACGAAATGATAACCTTGATTAGGATAAATAAATAAAATATCGCTAATAAGAGATATGCATGATCTTAAGACAAACAAGGAAGATGAAGCTATCGGTACTATGTTTACGTGATAAAGAAATAGATAGATAATAGAGAACGAATGGGGGGGGGGCTTACGATCTATGTATTAAACATGGAGTACATGAACGGGGTTGAAAAGTCAAATTTTTTCTTATCTCAGCATCTTCTGAATATATGTGTATGTATATATATATATATATATATATATATATATATGTTGTATATTTATTATATATATATATGTGTGTATATATATATATATGTGTGTGTGTGTAGAAAAGGTGTAGTTAGAAACTCTATAAGATGCACCAAGTGTAAGCTATGGACACATAAGAGGTGCAGCAATGTCAAACGAAGGCTAACTAGGAAGATGGTTTTTGTGTGTGGCAGATGCTCAGGAACAATAAACACTGAAAATGCTCTGAGACCAACTTCTGTCACTTTCCAGGGAGAAAAACTAGAAATAGTTGATCGCTTCCGTTACCTAGGTGACCAAGTCAGCAGCGGGGGCGGGTGTGCTGAAAGTGTAACTGCTAGAGTAAGAATAGCTTGGGCAAAGTTCAGAGAGCTCTTACCTCTGCTGGTGACAAAAGGCCTCTCGCTCAGAGTAAAAGGCAGACTGTATGACGTGTGTGTACGAACAGCCATGCTACATGGCAGTGAAACATGGGCCGTGACTGCTGAGGATATGCGTAAGCTCGCAAGAAATGTAGCCAGTATGCTCCGATGGATGCATAATGTCAGTATTCATACTCGACAGAGAGTAAGTACCTTGAGAGAAAAGCTGGACCTAAGAAGCATCAGATGTGGTGTGCAAGAGAGACGTTTGCGCTGGTATGGGCATGTGGCGAGAATGGATGAAGATAGTTGTGTGAAAAAGTGCCACACCCTAGCGGTGGAGGGAACCTGTGGAAGAGGCAGACGCAGGAAAACCTGGGACGAGGTGGTGAAGCATGACCTTCGAACTTTAGGTCTCACTGAGGAAATGACTAGAGACCGAGACCTCTGGAAGTATGCTGTGCATAAGAAGACCCGGCAGGACAAGTGAGACCATAACCCGTGGCCTTCTACATGGGATGTAGCCAGCCCACTTATGCATACCTTCCCTTCTTGGGACACAAAACTCTACTTGTGAAGACCTGTTGAGGCAAGTGAGAATCAGAATTGAAATCGATCAATGGAAATTGCAGCTGAGTTACCAGAGGCCGGTGGCACGTAAGAGAACCATCCGAATATGGCCGTTGCCAGCGCTGCCCCGACTGGCCTCGTGCCGGTGGCACGTAAAAAGCACCATCCATTCGTGGCCGTTGCCAGCCTTACCTGGCCCCCGTGCCGGTGGCACATAAAAAGCACCATCCAATCGTAGCTGTTTGCCAGACTCGTCTGGCACCTGTGCCGGTGGCACGTAAAAAGCACCCACTACACTCATGGAGTGGTTGGCGTTAGGAAGGGCATCCAGCCGTAGAAACATTGCCAGATGAAACTGGGCCTGGTGCAGCCTTCTGGCTTCCCAGATCCCAGTTGAACCGTCCAACCCATGCTAGCATGGAAAGCGGATGCTAAACGATGATGATGATGATGATGATATGTGTGTGTGTGTATGTATATATATATATATATATATATATGTATATATATATTGACTCCTGTGCAGGTGGCATGTAAAAAACACCATTTCAAGCGTGATTGTTGCCAGTACCGCCACACTGGCTCTCGTGCCAGTGGCACCTAAAAGCACCCACTACACTCTCAGAGTGGTTGGCGTTAGAAAGGGCATCCAGCGGTAGAAACTCTGCCAGATCAGATTGGAGCTTGGCGCAACCATCTGGTTCGCCAGTCCTCAGTCAAATCATCCAACCCATGCTAGCATGGAAAGCAGATGTTAAATGATGATGATATATGTACATATATATATGTGTGTATAC
>NC_043015.1:14650276-14745276 GCF_006345805.1 Octopus sinensis | reverse complement strand
TTGGCTAGTTTAAACACTAAAGGGTTAAATTCCTTTTCTTCTCACTCGCTTATGTTTTTCCTTTTTCTTTCTTCTAATCCTAATTTTTCATGACATTTATGTTCTCCACTCCTACTGTGCTCTCTTCACATTCTGATTGAATCTTCCATCTGCTAGCATGTACCTCCTGGCAACAATGTCAACTTTTATTTAATCAAGATATCCTTAGCCTGAAGAATAGCCTGCAGTATACAGCTTGCTTGGATATTTACCATTTCCGAGGTTCCGCTTGCTATGAAACATATGCAGCCCGGATCTTATCTACTTCATTCTTTAATTCTTGTATTCTTATTCACATACTTAGCAAACCTAGTTGAATACTGTAAAATATAAAGAACTTCTTTCAGTTTATCATACTTCAATAAGAAGAAAGTTCATAACCTTCCATCTCAATAAATCATTGTTGTCCTTGAAGTTGTTCTTTTATATTTACTATGGATTGCTTGAAGCTAACTTTCATCCTACATCTCAATCTTTGGATCTTATATTTATATTTATATATATATATATAAACACACACACACAGAAATTATATTAAAAAGTCAAAGTAATTGTGACAAGTTTATTCCACTCGAGATTTCTGAAAGAGTAAACAGCAACCCTCTGTTTGTAGTTCAGTTGATCACACGTAAGCTTTTGAGAATTATCAAATCAAGTCAAGTTCTGTGCTATCTGTCCTCGTTCGCTAATATGTGATTTCTAAAGCCAAATGTCTTACATTTTCTCTCTCTCTCTCTTTGTTTAAGATCCAAAGGAAATGCCATATGTGCCGCAGATGTATCTCTTAATTAATAATAACAAAATGTCTATCATCAGTATTAATTATTTTGCAATATGTTAAATTGGCTAAGATTCATAAGAAATTACTAAAATTATTTTTATTAAGTTCTAGTTTATAAAGTTTATAAAGGTAGAGTATTGCTAAAATTATATTTCAAATTCCAAATTTTAATAAGTTTATTTCACTAAAGATTTCTCATAAGCAGCACAAGGGTCTGCATTCTTTATTCCTTTCTAATGCCCTCTCACCCAGTCACCATTTTATTGAAATATACATGGTTTGCTTCCCTGGTAATTCATTACCAACACTTCTTCCTTCAAATATAGCTGTGATGTACAAGTGTATTTCCTGTTGCTCCCCATACTTAAATGTGTGCATGGGTATGTGTGGTGGTTGTGTGGTAAGATGTTTAATGATTTAAACAACATATATATACACACACACACACACTCATATTTTTAATTGCTGGCAAGGCAGCAGTATTTCATTCTGTAACCATAATATGCCACTAAGTATAATATAGTCTATAAGTCAACCTAGTGTCTTACTGCGAGTTAACAGTACTATAATTTCATTTTAAAGGTTATCTCTATAGATTTTCTATTAGAACTTAGAGCCAGTACTATAAATTTCAATGCTTTGTAAAAAAATCATCATCATCATCATCGTTTAACGTACGTTTTCCGTGCTAGCACGGGTTGGAATTGAAGATAGAAAAAGTAGTTAATGAGTGTATATGCATATTTCAAGGATTATTGTCCCTTTATCAGTAGCTCATCTAACCCATCAACTAACCACAAAAACATTGCTTAAATACCCACTAGGTTTAGCAGTGTAACATAATTGTAGAGACCAACCTGCACATCAAACACACTCCTGGTAACTGATACATATATTTAACTGCTGCAAGGAAACAGTATCTTGTTTTGTAACCCCCGTATACAGCTCAGTATATTATAGGTTTGTAAGTGAATACTATGCCTTACCATGTGTTAATAGTACTGTAATTTCATTTTTAAGGTTATCTCTATAGATTTTCTATAGTTGCAATGTTTTGTAAACAAATGCATCTATGCAAACAATGTAATTGAAGATAGAAATAATATGTTACACCACTAAACTTAGTGGGTAGTTGACGAATTACATGAGGTACTGATGAAGGGGCAATAATCCTTGATATAAGCATATACATCCATTACCTACTTTTCTTCTATCTCTGATCAAATTTTTTACATACATGAATTTGATTATGAAACATCAAGACTTGTATTCTAAATTTTATAGAATTCTAAATTTTATAGAGATAACTTTAAAAATATATACATAATTATGATAACAATGGCTGATCACTTGTGACTCAGAAAGACCATCACTGACCATTGCCCATGCAAAATATGAGAAATGTTTGTGCATAAGGTTACTACAACTATGATTAGCTTCACCCAGGATCAAGTTTGCAGTTTCCATGCTTATAATGGAACGTGACAAGAGATCAGAAAGTTGCCTCACAGGTGACCATGCAACCTAAAATTTTAGGTCCAATAAGCCTTGCACAATACCTTACAGACCCTCTCTATTCTATTGACATGATTCAAAGACAAGCCATGGCAAGACATCCAGTACCAATATGGATCATAAACTCAAGAATGTGGGAGCACCACGATCTCAAGTGCAAGCAAAAAATCCCTAAAATGTCCAGTGCCATTCCCTGGATATTCAGTTTCATATTAGAGTGACCTTCTCCTAGAGAAATGCTTAAACAAAAGTTAAGGGGTGCCTCATGACCAGTGGTCTTCCAGCATGCAGGCACCAACCCTGAATTTCTAACAGCCCATGCTCTTGCTAGATAGTCATTGAACTTATACTTTGTTCCTCCATACTTTTTGACAGATCTTGTTTTTAGCCCTGCTGGGATTCTAGAAACATTCTTCATCAAGGAAGCTTAGTCAGGGTACCAGTTTGGTCATTGATGGCCTGACCATACAACAGGTATATGGCTTAGTGGTTAGGGTGTTGCACTCACAACTGCGAGATCACAGGTTCAATTCCCAGACCGAGTGTTGCATTGTGTTCTTGAGCAAAGTACTTCATCTCACATTGCTCTGCAGTCATTTCATCATCTGACATGAGGCACACAGTCCACCTGTACAGGTAATATTGATTTGATAGAGGGAGTGAGCTGATGGGTACACAAACTATTGATCACTAAAAACAAATCATCTGTGTGGTTGTTCAGCAAGAAATCGCCGAACTTTCATATATCGTCTAACAATGGAAGAGTCCATGATATATATATATATATATATTTATATTAATCAAAATAAAATAAAAACATGATGCCAAGGATTCAGCGGTACATATGTTTTGGGCCTTTATTAGGCGGTTTTATAACAATGCATAATGTGTGTCTATGGCCTTCTTCAGCCGAACACAATTACTACTTCAAGGATATGTATTACATTATAAGTATTACGTTGGGGATGCAAATCCTCATAGTCGCGTATGACAGAGTGAGGCACCAACACAAAAACGAAGCGTCCATTTATATATATATATTTATATATATTCTCTTATTCTTTTATTTGTTTCAGTCATTTGACTGTGGTCATGCTGGAGCACCACTTTCAAGGGTTTTAGTCAAATATTTCGACCCCCAGAATAATTTTTTGAGCTTACTACTTATTCTTATCAGTGTCTTTTGCCAAACCACTAAGTTACAGGGATGTAAACACACTAACACCAGTTGTCAAGTGATGGGGAGACAAACACATGCACACACACGTGTATATATATATATATATATATATATATTTATATATATTCTCTTATTCTTTTATTTGTTTCAGTCATTTGACTGTGGTCATGCTGGAGCACCACTTTCAAGGGTTTTAGTCAAATATTTCGACCCCCAGAATAATTTTTTGAGCTTACTACTTATTCTTATCAGTGTCTTTTGCCAAACCACTAAGTTACAGGGATGTAAACACACTAACACCAGTTGTCAAGTGATGGGGAGACAAACACATGCACACACACGTGTATATATATATATATATATATATATATATATATATATATCTGTGTGTGTGTGTGTGTGTCTGTGTTTCTATTTTTGTCAACTTGACAACTGGTGTTAGCGTGTTTACATCCCTGTAACTTAGCAGTTTGGCAAAAAAAGACTGATAAGAATAAGTACTAAACTTTAAAAATATATGATGGACTTCTTTCAGTTTCCATCTACTAAATCCAATCACAAAGTTTTGGCCGGCTTAAGACAATAGTAGAAGACATTTGCTCAAGGTGCCACAAAGTGGGACTGAACCCGGAACCATGTGGTTAGGAAGCAAGCTTCTTAACACACAGCCATGCCTACTAATATTGTCAAAAGCAGTTTTGGTACAGGATAGGTACACCTGCAAAAATTTATTTCAAAGTGGAATTTTTAGTTCAATGTCATCGATTTAGAGAATTTTTTGGTATAAAAATATGGAATAACATATTGCATAAAGTTTGGGGTTTTATGGAATAACACTATTTATACATATTTTATATACACATGGTTCCAGGTTCAATCCCACTGCGTGGCACTTTGGGCAAGTGTCTTCTACTATATCCTCAGGTCGACCAAAGCCTTGTGAGTGGATTTGGTAGACAGAAACTGAAAGAAGCGAGTCGTATATATATATGTGTATATGTGTGTGTCTGTGTGTCTGATTTTGTCCCCCTCAACATTGCTTGACAACCAATGCTGGTGTGTTTACGTGCCCGTAACTTAGCAGTTCAGCAAAAGAGACTGATAGAATAAGTACTGGGCTTACAAAGAATAAGTCCTGAGGTTGATTTGCTCGACTAAAGGCAGTGCTCCAGCATGGCCACAGTCAAATGACTGAAACAAGTAAGAGAGTAAGAGTAAAGAGTAAATAATCATATTTCTTGACAGCAAGCCTATTTGGCAATGTTATCAAAAGCATTTTAGCGTCCTCTTTTTGGCAACATTGTAATACATTTTGATTATTTACATTCCTCATGTGCTGTCGGTTGAGATAACATCACTTAATGACTGCATTAACTGTTTTATTGTTTCTTTCAGGTTCAATTATTAAGAATAAGTAAAATTAGTGGAATGCCTAAAAATCAACCTAAATATGGGTAAAACCAGTCATTTATCATCTGAAAAGAGACAAAGTATTGTCACATTACATAGTGAAGGCTATAGTTTTATAGATATAGCCATTATAAGATATAATGAAACAGGAAAAAATAATGACAGAGCTCAGTCAGGTCATCTAAAAGGGACTTCTAAATCACAAGATAAGTTCATCAGAGTCACCAGTCTTCGAAAGAGGTGCCTGATAGCAAATGAAATCACTGCCAGCAAAGCTAATGTATCTCCTACAATCATGAGGCAAAGATTCATTGCTAATGGGCTAAATGGCCATTGATCTGCCAGAAAACCACTGCTTTGACCTGTGAATAAGCATGACTCATACAGGCCAAAAAAACACCAAACTTGGAATGTTGATCAATGGAAACAAGTCCTCTGGACTGATGATTCTTTGGATCTCAGTATAGAGTTTATGCAAGGCAAATAATTGGTGAATGGCTGATTCCTGAGTGTATAGTTCCAACTGTAAAGGGGAAGTGTGATGATCTGGAAGTGTATTGCAGACAATAGTGTTGGGGACATTCATTGGATAATAGGAATACTGAACCAAAACAGGTATTACTGTAAAGGCGGCAAGCTGGCAGAATCGTTAGCACACCGGGCGAAATGCGTAGCTGTATTTCGTCTGCCGTTACGTTGTGAGTTCAAATTCCGCCGAGGTCGACTTTGCCTTTCATCCTTTCGGGGTCGTTTAAATAAGTACCAGTTACGCGCTGGGGTCGATATAATCGACTTAATCCGTTTGTCTGTCCTTGTTTGTTCCTTCTGTGTTTAGCCCCTTGTGGGTAGTAAAGAAACAGGTATTACTGTATCCTCCAGTGTCATGCCATCTCGTCTGGGATGCAACTGATTGGTGGTAATTTCATGCTGATGCAAGATAACAATCCATAACACACTTCTAAGCTACACAAAAACTATTTACAGTAGAAAATGGATGAAAAAAAGTTGGCTGTAATGGAATGGCCTGCCCAATCCCCTGATTGCAATCCCATCAAAATTGAGTGAGATGAATTGGACTGCAGAGTCAAAAAGCAACAACCAAGTAGTACAGAAACCCTCTGGATACTCTTACAAGAGGAATGGCAAAATATTACCAGTGAATATTTGCTTTCATTGCTCGAACGAATGCCCAGAGTAAGGCCCGCAGTGATCAAGGCCAAGGACGGATATTTTGATGAGTCTAAGATTTTGAGCTTTTTTCTGATTTTTCAGAGTTTTGTTTAATTACTGACTTAATTATGTCATCCAATGAATGTAACTATACATTAATAAAATAGTTCACCAGAATCTCTCCCTTATTTCCATTTTGTAGGTCTTAAACTTTTGGATAGTAGTGTCTATGTTACATAACATAGATATACTATCAAAAGCTACATTTCTCATACAGACATACAGTGCTAAAGAGCACAGATGTGTATCAGTAGAAGATAAAATGCTTTCTGTCTGCTACGGATATATGTTTGTGCTTTTTATCACTATACATTTATACAAGGCACTTTCTCAAGATGAAAACTACAGCTCTGTGCCTTTCAATATGATAACCATTTTAAGTAAGATATACATAATGTCCTCTCTCTCTCTCCCTATATATAAATATAAATGTAAGTATGTATATATGTGTGTGTGTATATATATATATACATGTGTGTGTGTGTGTGTATGTATATATATATATATATATATATATATATATACACACAGAATGCTGTGAATAAACTGTCATCTAATTTATGCAAAAATGAAAATAACACTGACGTCCAATTTTAACAGATATATTTACCAAAATTACATAAAAATATCTTGAAAATTTATTCAATAAAATTGTCATTGGCTTCAACAACAACCTCCAGATGAATTCAGAATATCCTGCAACTCTTCTGGACAGTCTCCTTGTTTAAGTTGGTGAACGCTGCCATAATCCTATGCGTCCTACACATAATAATCAAGGGGGTCAAAGTCTGAGGAGTTAGGTGGCCAGATGTTAGGGGTGATATAGTCACAGAAATTGTCTAACAGCCATGACTGGGTTCTCCTGCTTGTGTGGCATGGTGCAGAATCCTGTTGCCAGACATAAGGTCTTCCAGCAGCCACCCTCTTGACCCAGGGCAGCACTACCTCCTCCAGCCACCTGATGTTGGCCTCCATGTTGAGTCTGAGGCCACTTGAGAACATGAATGGAGGCATAATATCACCATCACTAGTGATCACTCCAAACACCCTGATATTGAGTGGATGTTTGATTTTTATTACTCTCAGTACATATTTTGGGGACACAGCAAGCCAATGGTTGTTCCGTGCATTCACCATCTGTTCATATTGGAGCTTCCAGTGTGAATGCCAAGCAGTACAGCATGTTGTTTCAAATTTCTGGCAGAGTGAACTGCATCATGGTGCTGTTTTTTCACAGACAGTGCCCGACTGACCCTACTATACTGTGTAGTCAACAAAATCAGAAACAAACAATGTGCATGTGCAAAAATAAAAATATAAAATGGTGACAATTTATCCATTGCACCCTGTAACCCTGTACATACATATACACACATACATACATATATACATACATACATACATACATCACACACACACCACACACACACACACACACACACACATACACACATGTGTGTGCATGAATGTAAATGTATGTATATATACACATGTATCTGAATGTGTAAATATAAGGGTTACATATTTACATACAAATTCTTACTATCTATCCTCTTCTCTCTTCAGCTTGTCAAATCTCCCTACTTCCCTTCGTTCCCTCTTCTTCTTTCACTTTGCAGGTGCTTGTCTTAGACCAAGATTGAGGAAATTGTTATTCACTGAGTAGTAATTGCTTAATTAAATTGACATATACAAGAGCCTGTTCACGCAAATCTTTTCAACCCCCAACTATTCTCCCACTCTTCCCTCCAAGTCCACAACTTCAGAGCCACTACAATCAATGTCCACACAATGAAAAATAGGTCCAGCGAGATTAGTAAAATGCTAGAGAGGAGGCATGCTGATATAAGCTGTATGCCAGAAGGGAGAGGTGACCCTCAGTTAGATTCCTTATGAGCAAGGAACATGGGTACAAATGCTCTTGATTAGGTAGGTAGTATTGACATACTTTTGGCAGGGAAATAGGTGGATAAAGTCATTGAGACTATAGAGTGTGTGAGAGGATAAAGGTGAGATTAGTTAATTTATCAAGTCTTAGATAAATTAACTGTTACATGTATCTCTGTCTATGCTCTGCAATGTGGGTTGGCAGATAAACAGAACTAATTTTACAAGCTCCTCTCACAGATTACCTTAATGACAAATGACAGTGATATATTATTGTGGCTGGTGACTTCAGTTACATGTTGGGTAGCACTCCAAAGGATTACAGGGAGTGCAAGAAGGTTTCAGCTTCAGTGCTAGAAATGAGGAGGGAACAAGGCTGCTAGAGTTCTGTGATGCAAATGACCTGACCTACAAGACTAGCTTCAGGAAACCAGCTGGTTATCTGATCACCTATCAATTTGGTGGGCACAAACCAAACTGACTACATTCTCACCAGAAAATGAGTTAAGGTTAGTGATTAGTGACTTCAGACTTTGAGCTAGAAGGATCAAAGGAACTACTCAGAACCATTTAACATGTTATCTATCCTTCATCCATAAATAGTTCTCTCCACCCACACATTATATTGATCCCATCCTTTCTGTTGGTGCCTCTATGTGTTTGTGCTCGTCGTAACCAACGGAGTGCTAAGATGTGTTTGTGTGAGTAAGTGTGTGTGGGTACTCCATCACCATATGTTTCTCACTCTGCTCATGCATTACACATGCTTCTTTCTTCACCATCTTTCTTTCTTCACAGCAACCTACCCAACTACATGTTATCTCTCTCTCTCTCATTCCTCCCCTGTCTACTGTTTCATAGCCACTGTTATGCTGCTCTACCCAATCTTTTTTTTCTGTACTGTCACTCACCTTCTACTCTACTTCTCCCACCTCATGCATCATTGGTTATTTCCCACTCCTTCTGAGGTATTCACCACATCCACCTTTCAACCCCGTCCAATCATGATAGTTACCACCTACTGCCTGGTCCTCACCCATTCCTCATCAATTTACATTCATTCTCTCAGTCCACCATACATACTTGCAACCTCCATCCACCCATAGGTCCCTCTCTCTACACTCACTTCTACTCACCTCATACCTCCAGAGTGTACTCAGACATTTCACGACCACTATTTTTATCTCTCTCTAGCTCCACCGGAACACTCTCTTATCCTCTCAACTAAAATATAAGTAGCCATGTATGAGGTGCATCCCAGAAGTTTTGAGACTTCCTGGGAAAGGCAATTAAAACTGTCAATTAAACTGTCCTGATTTATTGTAATTTTAGTATTCCATTATACATCTAATAAGCTGATCTGTCAAATGTTTAATTCCAAACTGAAGGAGACAGCTGTAACAGCACTTTGAACACACTCTACTAAACACTGCTTGTCACAATTGACTAGTTTTCTAGTTTGCAGTTGGGACATGAAGATGATTTGGAAGCTTACTATGCAATAAATTTTTGTGTTAAACTGAACAAAAATGTTAGTTTCATTCATCTGCTTAAGAGTCTAAAGTAAGCTTTATCCAAGGTTTAGCCACTGTCATGTGATACAGTTATGAAATATGTAAGTTATACATATCTTTAACATAGAATGAGAAATAATATGTGGGGCAGAGCCTTATGTAAACAAAAGAAAAAGATGCAATTTATGCCTAGAAGAAATATTCCATATTTTCACATCTAAACACCAGTTACTAAATCATAAGCAGCAACTATCTGAAGGCTGTACACACCTTTAGACAAAGGCATTCAAATATTTCTATAGAAAGGATTTTTGATTAAGTAAGCACCACATATATAGGAAAAGCTAAAGTCTGAATGGTAAATGTCAGTGTAATATCTAGTTGTCTATATCCGAGTAGTAATTAGTATTCTTCATATATAAAACTCCAAATATGAAACAATTTACTATATATCTAAGTGGACGAAATCTACATGTTTCAAACATGATTTATATAAAGATTTGAATTGGCCTTATAAGTAAGTTATACATATTTCCTATCTCTAAATTATATCTGACTTAGTGACTTGTAATTGTACACATATATCTCTGAAACACATCTATTTGTAATTTGTAATTCACTTAAGACTAGTGGTTGAAATATACTCTGATTTAATTAAGAATTTAGTAATCATGATTTGAAATTCAAACCTAGGGTCATTATAGGGTCAGCCTCATAAACATTTACTATTGTTGTATCAGGTTTCCAAATGTTTCTCACCCATTCTTTGCACTCAAAAACTATAGTTCCCTATCAAATATAATGTTTGCTAAACCAACATACCCTTAATTTGCTTCAAACCACAACAGTGGTAAAACCTTGAATAAAACTAGATAGACTCATTAATTTGTAGTGAATGAAACTGGATGCAAGTGCAGCTGCAAGATGTCTAAGCAGCAGAAACGTACATCAGAGAGATTTAAATTAATTATGCTGCACCCTTGAATGTAAAAATAAAAAAAGTGCAGGTGTATTAGTCTGGACGAAATCTACAAGTTTCAAACATGATTTATATAAAGATTTGAATTGCTCTTGTAAGTTATACATATTTCCTATCTCTAAATTATATCTGACTTAGTGACTTGTAATTGTACACATGTGTGTGTGTGTGTGTGTGTGTGTGTGTGTGTGTGTGCATGCACACACACACATAAATATGCAGAACATGTGACAAAAGAACTCTAACAAATACACTGTAACTGATAATAATACAGCTAAAGTGAAGATTAAGTAAATAATACATGTGCTTATTGACTAAATGACCATCCGCAAATATAACTATATATATATATATACCCCGGAGTAAACACATAAATGTGAAACAAGGTGGAAAAAAGAGTACTCAAATACCAGTGGTAGAGTAATATGCTTTATTTAAAGCAGCAGAAAATTCAACAAAATCTGTTACTCTGAGTTTCTCATTGCCGTTCATCAGACAGTTTTTGCTAGAAAAAACTGTCTGATGAACGGCAACGAGAAACTCAGAGTAACAGATTTTGTTGAATTTTCTGCTGCTTTAAATAAAGTATATATATATATATATATATATACATATATATATATATATATTGTGCAAAACACACACACACATACTTTATATTGTTCATCATCATTAGCATCACTTAACATCCATTTTTCCATGCTTCTGCATGTCAGATATTATTTGTTAAGATAGATCTTCTAAGGTTGGATGGCTGTATATACACACACACACACACACACACACACACTCATACACATACACACACAAGGCTTTGGTCGCTCCATAGCTTTAGTAGAAAGTACTTACCAAAGGTGCCACACAGTGTGATTGAACCTGAGACCACATGGTTAACCAGCAAGCATCTCAACTACATAACTATATTTGTGCCCATATACATATATACATATATGAATGGGTGCTGGAAAGTTCCTGGTTTTAAGGGTATCACAAAATGCCCAATTGGAGGCCCAACCTTCTGAGTTCCTTTACAGGTCTTAGAAAAACTGAAGGATTGTTGCAGTGTGTGAATCTGAGAGGGCAATATGTTGAATAAAATCATAATTAACTGATCCTCCTGTATTTTCTTTTACTCAAAGCCAGGAACTTTTCAGCACTCTATCATGCGTGTGTGTATGCATATATATATATATATATATATACAAAGACACATATACATATATACACTCATATATACATAAATATACATACACACACACACATATATATATATATATACATAGATACACACACACTCACACACAATTGATTTCCACATGTTTCTGTCAACAAAATGTTAGTTATTCACAAGGCTTTTGTTGAAACCAGTGTTTTGTTAGAAGCATGTACCCAATAACATATGCAGTGGGATCAAACCTAGATTCATGTAGTTGCAAAGAGAAATTCTTTATCACAGAGTCGTGCCTCCGTTGATATAAAACGAAAGTCACTTAAAATGATTCAGGAAATAAATTTGAAACAAAATTATCTGAACATACCATCCTATCAGTGAAATGCAAGCAGTCGCCCGTCGGACAGCTATTATAATATCCTACAAGCAAAAGAAAATACAAGATAGCATCAAAACATTCAAATAGACTGCAATCATTGTATATTACATCAGTTTAACATTGCATAATTATTATATGGGATATAAGAGATACTTATAAATATTATTATTGACTAAAGAAATACAAGTAAAGGTAAGAAAAATACAATTATTTGATAATCAAGTTTTATGTAAAAGCAGCACATGATTTGTTTTTTGTTTTTGACAAACCAGTTTTTTTTTTATTCTTACATCTAATTTATGTTTGGGACACCATTTATGTAAAATGCCAACCCAAACAAGATTGAAATTCAACACCAGTACATCATCATCATCATCATCAGTATTGATTTACCATCCACTTCCCCATGCTTGCACGGGTCAGACAGAATTTCTTGAGACAAATTTTCTATAGCTTGATGCCCTTTCTGTCACCAACTCTCATTTCCAAGTAAGGCATTTTCGCCATAGCCAGATAGGTTTTTCCCAGAAGATTGGACAATCTAGCTTATATGATGGTGATGCTTATTTATAATCATCACAGGAAGTTTAGACAAGGGTACACATAAACATACATGCATGTGCACGCACACACAATGGGCTTCTTTCAATTTTTGTCTACCAAATCCACTCACAAGGCTTTGGTCAGCCCAGAGCTATAGTAGAAGACACTTGCTCAAGGTGCCATGCAATGAGATCAAACCATACATCCATGCCCACACCTATTGATATTATATTTATAGGCACAAGCATGGCTACATGGTAAGAAGTTTGCTTCCCAAATACGTGGTTCTTGGTTCAGTCCCATTACATGGCACTTTGGACAAGTGTCTACTACAATAGCCTCAGGTTTATCAAAAGCCTTGTGAGTGGATTTAGTAGAGAGAAACGGAAAGAAGCCAGTCATATATATATATATATATATATATATATATATATATATATATATCAGTGTGTCTATCTCTGTTTCTCCCCCACCACTGCTTGACATCTGGTAGTAATGCGTTTTCGACCCTGTAACTTAGTAGTTCAGCAAAAGAGACTAATAGAATAAATGCCTAACTGAAAAAAATAAGTACTGGGGTCCATTCATTTGACTAAAATTCTTGAAGGTGATGCCCTAGCATTGTATAATGACTAAAATAAGTAAAAAATGAAAGAAATATGGTAGGGCTTTGTATATGTCTACCAATTGCAATGAGTTTATCCTTGTAATTAGTAGGCTAAAACTCTTCTTTGGAGTGTTTAAAACCCAAATGTAGTAAGTACAAATAACTCACAATAAAAACAGTCAAGTGAAATGATTGGAAATATACAGGCATAGCTGTGTGCTAAGAAGTTTGCTTCACAAGCACATGGTTTCAGGTACAGTCTCACAGTGAGACACACTGGCATCTTCTACTGTAGCCCTGGGCTGATTAAAGCCTTGCTAGCGAATTTGGTAGATGAAAATTGAAAGTAGTCATCCATTATCATCATCATTGTTTAATGTCTGTTTTCCATACTGCATGGGTTGGAGGGTTTGACTGAGGTCTGGAAAGCCAGTGGCTGCACCAGGCTTCAGTCTGATCTGGCAATGTTTCTACAGCTGGATGCCCTTCCTAACACCAACCACTCCAACAGTGTAGTGGGTCCTTTTTACATGCCACAGGCACAGGAACCAGTCAGGCGGGCCTGGCATTGATCACATTCGGCTAGTGCTTTTTACGTGCCACTGGCATGGGAGCCAGTCAGGGGGCACTGGCATCAGCCATGTTTGGATGATGCTTTTTACATGCCACCAGTATGAGAGCCAGTCAGGTGGCCCTGGCATCGATCACATTCGGATGATACATTTTATGTGCCACTGGAACAGGAGCCAGTCAAGGGGCACTGGCCACAGCTACGATTTTGGTTTTACTTGATTTAACAGGTCTTTTCAAGCATATCATATTGCCTGATGCATCAGGACTACTCTTAAATGGGCTGGACATGCAACACTGGCATCAGCCATGGCTGTGATCTCACTTCAGCTGCTGAGTCTTCTAATCACAGCATATCTCCAAAGGTCTCAGAATACTGTCATTGCCTGTGTGAGGCCCAACGTTCGAAGGTCATGCTTCACACCTCATCCCATGTCTTCTACAGTTAGGGTGTGGCACTTTGTCACACAGCTGTCCTCATCCATATGTAACACATGACCATACCAGTGCAGTAGTCTCTCTTACACACCACAGTGCTGGTTTGTTTACATTCCTGTAACTTGGCAATTTGGCAAAAGAGACCATAAGAATAAATTCCACATTTTAAAGAAATGAGTACTGGAGTTGACTTATTCGACTAAAACCCTTCAAGGCATTGTCCCAGCATGGCCACAATCCAAGGCCTCAAACAAGTACAAGATAAAAGATTACCATGGTCTAGCGAAAATTATTATAACTTGACATCAGAGAAATTTTTGACCCCACTTTTTGTGCCTAATTGAGATTAATAGCTTTGTCATGCTACAATTGTCAGCAAAGTATTGGTATTATAAATTTACTAATATTCTCTAGAATAAAGTTTGTGTGTGTGTATGCGTACGCACACACATGCATGTATGCATGTTCACATGTGTAAGACATCATTATTTAAATTATGCAAATTATTTAACTTGTACAAATAAAAATCAATTTGTTTTTATGAATTTCAAAACTGGTTGAAAAGAATATCTATTAAGCTAAAATAACCGAGACAAATTCCACAAAAATTTAATGCTTCTCAAGAAGAAAAAAAATTAAATTTTATAAAAAATGTATTTCCTGCTAATTCTGCTACTTGAAACAGAAACTTACATTTCCCCCAAATTTGGATAGCATAAAATTTGAGAGCATAATACCATACTTATAATGATGCTCTTGCCATAACTCAATTAGAAAGCTCAGCCACTAAAATATCAGATAATTTATTCGACTTATTTGCATACAAAACAATAAAGGTGGTACATTAAAATGTCATTATAATTTGATTTATTCATGGATACATTTGGTCCCAGGTAATAATCATTTCTGCAACAATGAAGACACCTTTATTGTTAAGGGAATTAGCAAATGGCGAAAAACTGCTGCTCTACTACTACTACTACTACTACTACTATCACCTCCTTCACTACCACCATAGCTACTACTACTATTACCACTGCTGCTGCTGCTACTACTACTACTATTACCACTGCTGCTACTATTACAACT
Organism: Octopus sinensis; assembly: GCF_006345805.1. NCBI lineage: Eukaryota > Metazoa > Mollusca > Cephalopoda > Octopoda > Octopodidae > Octopus > Octopus sinensis. The sequence continues at coordinate 14,729,944 of NC_043015.1, read as the reverse complement.
ACTACTACTACTGCTATTACAACCACTACCTATTTATTACCTACAAGGTGCTAAACATAGAGGGGACAAACAAGGACAGGCAAATGGATTAAGTCAATTATATCGACTCCAGTGTGTAACTGGTACTTATTTAATCGACCCTGAAAGAATGAAAGGCAAAGTCGACCTCGGCGGAATTTGAACTCAGAACATAACGGCAGACAAAATACGGCTACGCATTTCGCCTGGCGTGCTAACGTTTCTGCTAGCTCGCCGCCTTATATTACAACCACTACCAACACTACAACTACTACAACTGATTATTTTTCAAATTTATCAATGTCCATCAGTTCTTTATTATTACTGTTGCTGTAGTTGCAGTTTTTATTTAATCAGCAAACTGAGTCTACAGACCTGTTTCACTTTCCAGTTTGAATGAGTTAACTCCACTTACTTTATTCTATTGAATGTTCACCACCACCACCACCACCACCTCCATTACTTCTGATACTGTTGTGCACTGTTGTTTGAATAAAGAAACTTTCCAGAAGCAAAAATAAGCCAAAAAACACTCTCTTTTACTTGTTTCAGACATTTGACTGTGGCCATGCTGGAACACCACCTTTAGTCAAGCAAATCGACCTCAGGACTTATTCTTTGGAAGCCTAGTACTTATTCTATTGGTCTCTTTTGCCGAACTGCTAAGTTATGGGGATGTAAACACACCACCATCGGTTGTCAAGCAATGTTGGGGGACAAACAGACACACAAACATATACATACACATACATATATATGATGGGCTTCTTTCAGTTTCCATCTACCAAATCCACTCATAAGGGTTTGGTCAGCCCAGAGCTATAGTAGAAGACACTTTCCCAAGGTGCCACGCAGTGGGAATGAACCCGGAACCATGTGGTTGGTAAGCAAGCTACTTACCACACAGCCACTCTTGCACCTATAAATATTTTTTTAAAAACCAAAAAAATGATATTAAAACAAAAGAAAAATAGCTTACAAAATTATTTCAAAGTAGAGGCAGCTTAGAGAATGGTTACCAGAATAGGGAATCATGAATGACACATTGCAGTTGAGAATGAGCAACTCTGCTTCAACAACACCCCATACTTTTTTGGTACCAATCCCACTTGAGACTTCCCCTGGTTCAAACTTTCTGTTTAAAATATTCTACATTAAAACTTTCCATCAAAATCTCATGTAAATTTATAGCCCCAAACACCATCTTTTAAAATTCTTCATTATTTTCCAAATTATTTGACACAATGGCAGTGTAATTCAATAGAAACATGGTAACAAAAGCTTAATCTGATGTTTACTGAGAAAACTAGGTACATCTTAACAGCCTGGGAGAAACATTCAAGTCTTATACAATAGTCTTTATCAGATTGTATATCATTAATAGAGCATATAGAGTTAGCCTGACATTGTTATCATCTGATGATAAATTTCTTGGTGTAGCAGAATTAGGTCTGAAAAGATCCATTGTTAAAAGCTAACATCCACTGAACTCTGCCTAAATTACAAGTCCATTTTCTACAGTGCTAAGAAAGGTGTTAGATGTCTACAGTATCAAGCTAAATAATCTGTTCTAATATTGATACATCTGTAAAAAAATCATCCTAAAAAGGCTATATCAGGAAAATTAATACCCACTACAGTGTTAAACACTTACATCATTTATGAGAATAGAGCAGAGATAAAATCAAAATTTCATTTATTCTTTACGTAATGAAAGAGAAGATATAACAAATTTGTGATCAATACAACTTTAGGACAGAGTCCAAGAATAACAGTACATGCTGCAGGTATCTCACCAGAGTTAAAGTCACTTCAGACATGGAAAATCTGAAAGATTCTCTGCATTTTTAGTTAAGATTTACAAAGAGCAAACAGGATACCTCTTAGAAATTAGTATACAGACAAATGAAAAGTTTTACTCAAGGGAGAAACATAAAAATCAGTAGTGACAAAACAAGTATGAAGTTATGTTTGTTTGTTTAGCCCGAAATCAGGACAGACTATAATCAAAGGCATTCCAGGGATGGTCATCCTAATTTTTTTTACTTTGTGCAAAAAACCTGGAACACATTATCTAATGATTTTTTCAAATAGGATGAGGTGTGATCTCAGTGATACTTAACTTTTATATCTAGCAAGTCAGCTGACCATATAGAGCAGTGTTTCTCAACAATTTTTTTACCTAGAGACCCCTTAGATTCCTATTTTACTCATGGGAGCCCTCCTAGCCATTCGATATTAAAAAAAAATCCTATTTTATTTTAAGATTGCATAAAAATAATTGTTAAAACATTTTGTGTATTGTAAAAGTATAACCAATTTTTTGAAGACTAGCAGAAATATCCAGAATAATGAAGTTTAAAAACGCTGTCTAGATTACGTGGATCTAAACTGCTAGGAGCTGAGATACCAACTTTCTACATTAATAACTTTCCAGCCCATGCTAGCATGGAACATAGACATTAAGTGAAATGTTAAAAGAAAATTTCCAACTTGTATATGTAAATAAAGTAAATACATGTAATTCAAAAACACGTTTTGTGTAGCTTATTTTGTAACCAAAAAACAGGTACAGATTATAAATAATGAATAGTTGATTCATTTGACAGAGGTAGTAGAGAGCCAATCCAATGATAAATATGACCTTGGATCTTGAAAGTCTGCATGAATCCTGGATCCATTAAATCTCTTGTGGCTCCAAATGATGTCATCTGTGGTGCAGTATTATCTAATTTTGTTTTGGAAATGCTTGGAATCTTGGTCAGTTGATGACAACAATTGTTTCAATGGCTCTGGAGGTTGGGGGGATGGCAGGGAGTTTAACCTTATGCACTCAGTTGTCATTGCACCAGTGGAAACTCTAGTGTTATCTGCATAATGAACTGCTGGATCATAATTGAGAGCTGCTTCATAGAAGTTGCTTCTCTGAGCTGTTACAACTGCTCTTCATTCTGCGGTGGAGATCCTATTTCTTGTCAGTCGTGCATACCTCTGTTCATCACTTTGAGATGCTTTGGCCTTTGTAGTGCATAGTTTGTTCATTTCTTGGTATGCTTCCCTTTCTGCAACTGTCTCTCTTTCCCTGGATAGAGACATTCTTTTAGCTGACTTTGACATTGTAGACAAATTTGACACTTTCCTTTTAGGCATGGTTATATACGTATACAGAAATACATGGGTGCAGAAGATAGTAAACAATGAAAATAACTGGGTACAGGAAATTATATTTCTTAATATGACGGGCAGAAAGTAAATAAGAAATTTTTACAGAAAATAAAGAATTATACAGATTGAAGTGAAATTTGTCAGCGAACCAAAGAGCCAGTATCGAAGGAACCAAACAGCCAGTTTTGATGAAACCAAAACAAAAATCCATTAACAACAGAAAATCACAAAGCTGTTGCAAAAGTAAATTAGAAATTTTTAGGGATATTAACTCAATGTACAAATTTAAGTGAAATTTTTGAAGTTACTTCTGTCAGTAAATTATGAACTTACTTTTATCAGTAATTCCATCAACAACGAAAAAAAAACACAAAACTTTGCAAATGCAAATAAGAAATTTGTAGGAAAATTTAAAGAAGTGTATGGATTGAAGTGAAATTTATGAAGTTACTTCTGTCAGTAAATTATGTATGAAATAACTTTCATCAGTAATTGTGAACTTCTTTCTGTAACTAGTTTGTCATTGTTATTTGTAAATAATGATTGAAAACTTACAGTGAAAATAATAGCATCTGTAAAATAAAAGTGAAAACAATAGAGAGTGAGTGAGATATAGAGAGAGGGAGAGAGCTAGCTAGTTAGACAAATAAGATAGATAGATAGATAGATAGATAAGATATAGACAGATACATACAGAGAGAGAGAGAGAGAGATGGATAGAGAGACAGAGATGGCACTGATGCTAGAAAACCAGAAATATTGTAAAAAACTTTCAAAGATGTGAATCTAATATAAAAAGCAATTTTTTTTATGACCACTGCCCCCAGGGGGCCTATTACTCATATGTGAAAAACTTTAAGAGTCTAAAACCATTCCTGGAACATAAGCAATGTATGTTCCCAATTTGGAGAAAATTAATTGAAAAATACGACTGTTATAATCTTTTACACACACACAAAGACAACAATATTTATATTATAGATAAATTTTAACAACAAAATCTTGTATGGACCTCCAAAGACCATATGGATCTTAGTTGAGAACCACAGAAAGAGCAGTTCAATTCTTAACATGGACAGTGTGAAAATGGATACTAAAGGATAATTTTTCTATTACAGAAAAATAATTATAATAGAAACATTAAGAAGCCATGTATATAGTGCCAGCTAAGAACTTATTCAACCGAACTTCCAATGATGAAAACTAAAAAATTGATTTAAAATATCCCTTAACCCTTTTGTTACTATATTCCTGTTGAAATGCTCTGTGTTTCTTTCAATTAATTTTAAATATAACAAAGAATTTACTAAAATAACTTAGTTATCATTAAGCTAGTGTTAGGAACATAAATTGTGACTAAGATTTTAATTCAGAAATTTTGAAAACAAGACATTTGTACTACAAAGCCAGATGCAGTTTCAGGTAGGTTTGTATCAAAGGGTTAAAGAGGCATATACTTGTAAACTTGTCCATGACTTAGTGGTAAAAAATTTTAGAACCCCGTCGGTATTATTTTTAGAATTTAAGCATATCTGCTTGCTTCCATTTCCCACTTGTAGCCATATTAATAACCGTATCACTGGTTACTTTTAACTCCACAAAAATTAAACTACTTTCCATTGATCCTTTTACAGTAGAAATCAAATATCTATTTCAAAATTTCATTACCCTACACAATTGAAAGCAGTTTTATATAACAATCCCTATCTTTTGTTGATGAATGTTATGTTTGAAACTATTTTTCTATTTTTTGTTAAGATGTGTCAAGTTTATGGAGTTTAAGAGACTTGCAAAGAAAATACTAATTCTATTTTTTGGTTGGTATTTAAAATCATTATTGGAATAACCATAAAATTTAATTTCGCAGTTAAAGGGTTAAAATTACAGGAACTATAATGATATTCTTGTTCCTATGTTTAACAGTATTTTTCCTTTTAGGTTTAACTTTTCTTAAAAATATCCTTTAGAATGATTATATTAGCCTGTAATATAATAAGCATGGCCTAGTGGTTAGGATGTTACATTCATGATCATGAGATTGCAGCTTGAATTCCTAAACCAGGTGATGCATTGTGTTTTTGAGCAAAACTCTTTATCTCATGTTGCTCTGTAATCACTTCAACACCTGACACATAGTACACCATGCACCTGTTTAAGCAACATCGATTTGATGGAGAGAATGAACTAATATATAACACATACATTCGATCACTATAAACAAATCATTTGTGCAGGTCGTTTGGTAAAAGCTGAACACTCATACATTGTCTTCGACAGGAGAGTCCATCAGCTGCTATGGAGGTCAGTTCTTTATACTGAACTCTTTATTATCTTTCCTCTGTATTTTTCATCTTTATAAGTCTCTTATTCCTCTTTGCATGGAATACTGTTGTCAACTTTGGGCTGATATCACTGCTTGTGTTTTTCCTCTTCTTGATCAAATCCCAAAGCGGGTTTCTAACATTACTAATTTTTGTTTTATCAACTAAACTTCAACCCCTCTATTATCACGAGGACATTTATCTTTATCTCTATAAATACTTTTTCTATAAATCTTTCCGTGGCCAATGTTCTACTAAACTTTCTTCTTTTGTACCACATCCTAATTTTCATCCTTTCACTGCTGTTGTCTCATCCTGTATGAAGTATTTCTATTCTGATAGTTTCTTTCTTCAAACATCTGTTTTATAGAACTGTCCTTTTGTGTCTTGACTCCAATATATAAAGGGTGACCCAAAAGTAGGTTAACAGTTATGACATAGGCACTTTAAATTTCTTTTAAAGCATTTTATTACATTTAAATTTCTATCTTACAAACCGAAAAGGGAGCTTGACATAATTAATTCAATTAGCATAGAATAATGGTTTCATATTTTTTCATAATTAAGATCTAAACCGTTAATTTATGAATGCGAAAGAGATAGCTGAATAACTATAAGCCTACTTTTGGGCCACCCTGTATATGAAGTTAATTATTATAAATCTTGCATTGATCATTTTATGGTTCTTAGGACAGCTTCCCTGATTTCTCCTCTTACTCTTCCTTTCCATGTATGAATCACAATATATTAAGTGGTTGCTTAGGGCTGTTTTATTGCTGGGTTGCTTGTCACTTTGTTGGAAATGACTTTTACTTTTTACTTGTTTTAATCATGTAAGTGTGGCCATGGTGGGGCACTGCTTTGAAGACTTTTAGTCAAACAAATTAACCCCAGTAATTATTTTTTTAAAGCCTAGTACTTATTCTAGTAGTCTCTTTTGCTAAACCATTAAGCTATGGGGTTATAAACAAACCAACACTAGTTGTCAAGCAGTGGTAAGAAACAAACATGAACACAAAGACACACACACACACACACACACACACATAAGGCTTTGATTGGCCTGAGACTATATAGTAGAAGACACTTGCCCAAGGTGCTATGCAGTGGGACTGAACCCAGAACTATGTGATTGAGAAGCAAACTTCTTATAAAGCCAGTAAAAAAATTCCTACTACTCCTCAAAATTACATAGACATTACACAATCTGTTCTAATTACCATCTTCCTTCTTCTCAGCTTCATCATCATCATCTTAATATCTATTTTTCTAACAGGTGGTGAGCTGACAGAAACGTTAGCATACTGGGCAAAATGCTTAGTGGTATTTCATCTATCTTTACATTCTGAGTTCAATTTCCGCCTAGGTCGACTTTGCCTTTCATCCCTTCAGGATCAACAAAGCAAGTACCAGTTGCATACTGGGGTTGATCTAATCGACTGGAACCCTCCCTGAAAATTTCGGGCCTTGTACCAAGAGTAGAAAAGAATATCTATTTTTCTATGCTTTCAAGGATCAGATGGAACTTACTGAGGAGCAAATTATCAACAGTCAAATGCTCTCCATGTCATCAACTTTACCTGTTTCCAAGTAAGGTAATATTTTCCAATGTCCAGACATGTTTTCATGGAAGATTGGAAATGAGGGATACTGCTTGTATGACAGTGGCACTAGTTTACAACTATCTCACAAAGTCAAAGTAAGGAGGCAGTAACAAACACGCAAACACACACATACATATATATATACACACACACACACACATATATATATATATACATATATATATATATATATATATATACATATATATATATGTATATTTTTTTTTCTCTCCTTGTTTTTTCTGTGTCCCTTTCTGTAGAAGAGCGTAGGCTCAAAACGTAGAAGACTTTTTCTATTCCTGAGCGTTAAACTAATACATCTGTTTGTTTTGTACACCACCTGTCTTCGTCTTTTGTTTTTGTCATAAACTTTCCCTATATATATATATATATATATATATATATATACATTTATATATATACATCTATATATACATCTATGTATACATACATATACACAACTATGTATATACACGTATACACGATGCTGTGCAGTGGGACTGAACTGGAAATCATATGGTTTGGAATAAAAGTTCTTATCCCCCAGTCATGTGTATACCTATAACTCTAAGATTTGGTACCAATATAAATTTAGATACAACACCTATATAAATTCAAGATGTCAAACCTAAGTCCACTTTACTGTAATATCTGTAGCATTCATCTCACATTTGAAAACTAAAGAGTGTTACTTCACGTTTCCCACATTCTATCACTGTCTCAAGCCTGTCCTCAATATGCAGCTTTCATTCTTTCTTTCTTTCCTTCTTTCTTTCCAAAACAGAGTTACTTGTAAGTTTTCTTCATATTTACATATATTTCTATCAGCTATTAATCTCTAATACTTTAATGTCAACTTGACTTCCCTCATTCAGTTTCTCTAACTTCAGAAAATTGACAGCACAGCATTTCCTCACTAGATTACACTAATTACCTGAGTAATTCAATAATTTAGCTGACAGATCTCATATATGATTTAACTGGCTTTACCAAACATAATAAGGATATTACCAAAGACATTAATGATACACCCAGTATCACTCCAGGTTATGATATTGCCCCACTGGCAATAGATTAATTCCTACAGCATTTCAGAAATATTTAGTCGATAAGACTTAAAAATAGCCTTCAACCATAAATATGGCACCAATTATTACAGCATAATTCAATATTTCATCATCATCACAATAAATCATTTATATTCCTTTATAAATGGTGTGAGTTCTTAGTTTCCAAGAGCTATGAATCACCATACACCTGCCAACAAGAAATTCCCAAGTTGCTCACACTATCTGTTAGAAATAGCAACCAAATCTCTCTCAAATCATACCTTACCATATTGAACATAGCAGAAAACATTTGATAACATAATACTATATAAACTATGTCTAAATAAAAGACAAGATGGTTAGAGCTTTTTGATCAAGGGTCTTGCTCAATCAGGGCTAACCAGGGTTAAACAATAAACAATAACATTTGAGACATTCCAATAATGAATCAATACAATGATTGTACAAGTAAATTTTCATTACCGAAAGAGACCCAAATGAAAACATTAATTTCTTAAACTTCTTCCACCTATTTCAATCTCTAGACAGAGAGACTCCAATAAGATTTAAAACATTTTTCGAGTAAATAAGTAAATTCTTGTTTTGTGCAGAATTTAGAAGGAAGTGCATGGAATACACTACATGATTAAAACAAGTGAAAGAGCAACTCAGAAATAAATTATCTTCTTTAAGTTTCAAGTAAAAATCTTCTGAGAATCAATTCGATCAGACAAATAAACAAATAAATAGATAAATAAATAAAAATTTGTTTTCATTCAGACAAAAATAACACAAAGTAGTTAGCATCAACATCTTCAGAAGCACTGCTTTGAAATACTATTACATTTTTACAACAATAGAAATGGGAATAAAAGGAAATCCTTTTGAATGTATTTTTTTTTACTCAGGAACTGCAGCAAAATGAGAAGAAAAAATAGTGTTTTCATTGAGCTTGCAGAATATACTAGTTTTAGCAGGAGGGGTGAAAGTCACTGCTGCAATACCAACCTACATTGCACTTGCAATATAAAAAAAATAATAAATAAATAAAATTTGTGTTCTGTTGGCATTGAACCTGATAAAAGAATCCAAAATATAACTTAACAGAAAAATATATATATACCATTAGGTGAGCAGCTTGAGAAAAACATGTGTCTCTCTATATACTTTACTTAGATTTGTAAACACTCTAATACATTACTTCCAAAAAGGAGTAAGAGAAAAGAAATGTTCTGTTAACCTAGAAATTAGAAATCATAAAATGAATCCATTCTTTTTTTCCCTTCCCATATTTAAAATGATAAACAGAATGTTTTTCTATTGGAAACAGTCAAATACTTTTTTAAAAGCAAAGAAATCTTATTTTAAGACTATATGCATAATAACTGGAATAATTCAAAGAATATTTCATTGAAGAAACATATTTTCCTTCTGTTTTGTACCACAATCTTTCTTGCTACATATATTGTCAGGTTTAATTCAGCATTTTGGTACAAAAACACACCTGAGAAAGACAGTAAAAAAATATATCTGTATCAGACAGGTTGCTCAGGAGAAGACAGTTTTATTGGTTTTCCATGAGCAATGAAGAATCCAATGTTTAGAGCTTTTATCTTTCATCTGAGGAAAAGAGAGAAAAATGTTGCCTATTTTTCTTTTCTAGCTGGTAACTCCTCCTCACTCTCTGAAGAATAAAATCTTGAAAGACTAGAGTCTTCAGTCTTCAAAGTGACTGAACTTAAACTCTCCAATAGATTAAATTTTTGCTGATGCAGATTATTGCCAAATTTCTTGGATTCTAAATTTTACTTCAACAATTTCACCTTCTTATATCCCAGAGGTTACCAATCAAACACCAATCTACAATCTAACCAACATTTAAAATGATAAGAATATAAAATGAAACTAGAATGCACAGAAAATTATTGATTGTTTGTGTCAGCAAAAAGTAATTAGTACAGTTAATAAAATGCACAATACAAAAGCAAAAATTCCTTCATTTTAGCCTCTGGGGATGACTTCAAAGGAAACTCCTGAATTGTTGGCTTGAACTTGGAACACAACTCAGAGACCCTTGTCGCCTGAACCACTGGTCAGAAGCTAGAATATACAGAGACTGCAACCACATATCTGTTCTAGCCAATACCCTGTGTCTAAAAGAGATCTCTCAAATCTCCCTCTTCCTTATCTGAGATAATGTCCTCTTTCACTTCTGGTCAGGTCCTTCTGCTACTCCTTTCCACTCAGCTAACATCTTCAGCACATGTCCCACTATGCCACATGCTCCCCTGATCTGTGTTTCCCCAGTCAAGAGAAGGCTTTCAATATGTGAGCTTGTAGATGCTGTATATGAGCACAGATAGAAGGAAACTGAGCATCACAAGAATCAAGAATAGTGTACAAGAGAGAAGATAGCTAGTATGGAGATGGGATGTGTATGAAGAACAGCAGTTGGGTGAAGAAAGATAAAGTGATTCAAGTGGGAAAAGCATGCAGAAAAGGAAAACTTTACAAGTGGTGAAATGTTGCACTGGAACAGACCTATCCAACCCATGCCAACATGAAAAAATGGATGTAAAATAATGATAATGATGTATAAATGTGTCTTTATTCTTGTCCATGTCTATGTTTATGTTTACTGGTGTAAAAACCAGTGCTGAGCCAGAAAAGTAATACTGGGGTTGATATGATTGACTAGAAAAATCTTTGAATGCCTTACTCCAGCTGTGGTGCAGTTCAAAGACAGAAACCATTGAAAATATAAAAAGAAATAATTGGGTTTGACACAAATATGAAGTGCTGGAACAAATGTTTTACAGTACCATATTCTTGTATTGAAACACAGCCAAGATTGACTTTGACCCACTTTCATCCCTCTGGAGCTAAATTATTGAAACTAATTTAATCGGCTATACCTTTTCCCCTTCATGGTCCTTGTGCAATTCTAGTGCTTAGTGCAAAAAAATCAATATCGAACAAACATTTAGTTAATAATTAATCAGATCTGATGAGAATTTTACAAAATTTTAAAATAAATGTTAGAATGCTGCTAGTTATCCAGTAATACACCGCTGTTACATAATATTGTGTATAACCTGATTTCAGAATTGTTACATCATTTCCCTGATTGTTGTAGGAGGTGACTAAACAGGAATCATGATGCGAAGACTGACATAGATTTTCCTAGGTTAGTCCCTGCTCTTTAAGAAAAATGAGCTTAAAACACTTATTCGAGTTGTTCAGTGATATCATGTAATTCAAAGATAAAACAATGGGAATTAACATTAGAAGTTAGTGAGGGAAAGAGAACTTTTTAGACCCTCTGCAGATTATGTTTTTGGTTAAGTTTTGACCTAAGACAAAACTACCAAAGAAAAACATTTTCAGTGAAAATTTATCAGTAGATAGCCTAAAATGGCCTAAAACTGAACTATTGTACAAGACTAAAATTTTACTGACATCATGTTTTTGCACATTTTTCTCTAAAATTCCACTTTTTCAATTTTAATTCAGTTTATATTTTTTATTTTTATATACATCTCAGCTAGGTGTACAGTTGAAGTACCATAACCAGGTCGCCCCTGTGACAAAGTTTTGCTGTTTCTTTTTTTTTTTTTTGAGAGGTAACCACTTCAGTGATGAACAGCTTCACGATTCAGCAATTTTTAAAAAATTTTTATTAATGGCTTCAGAATTTTCCCTGTGAAATCTCATATCCTCTTAAGAAATAAATTATGTTAGGAGCTTCCCTTTCATCATCAGTGCTACATAAAATGATATGATGATCAAATCCCTACTATACACCTGGACTTTATATTTCCAAAAGTTATTTTGCTTTCTTAGGAAATAATGTAAATGCTCAACCAAGTATCATCGCTTTCATGCCCTTTCTCTTGGTGCCTTCGACTAAACACAGTTCTGACATAGCTTTGTGGCTTTTAAGGATCACCAGGGCTTGTAAATCCAATTTGATGCACCCTGGACCTATGTCAACACCTGCACACTGCAATACAAAAGTGATAACTAGTCATGAATCTATGTTAGTTCTGATGTGTCTTGTCATTACTCTTCTGTTTCTTTGACCATGTACTGGGATACAAATGTATATGCAAAGGTGTGTCTAACAATTTCAACCTGAGTTTTGGTTTATGACTGAAAGTCTTAAAAGTACAGCAGATAGTACCATAACCTTTCCTTTTTTAGATGAGAGAATTTCTCCCATGATATCCTAAAGTGCCTGTTGTAATTTTTGTCTCGAGAGGTAACTAAGTCCAGTTCCATTTCTGCCAAAATACAAGTATATAACTTTTCTCTTTGTTCTTTTTTGAGTTAGCTCCTTTGGTAAAGAAACAGTGTTTAATCTTACTAAATTCTCAGAAATATGATGTAACGTGTGGAAGAAGAAGACACAGGAAGACATAAGATAAAGTGATCAAGATTCCCCTCGTTACAGAGGATATGACAAAGAACAGTGATAATTGACAACATGCAACACTGGAAATGACCAATCCTCTTTGTAAAACTGACAGTAACAATGTTCACTTGAAAGGTTCAATATTTGAGTATCTAGCCCAATAAACCCAGTTAAAACATCACTTGTGAACCCTGCCTCTAGATACCCTCTCATCCCTTTTTCATTCACCTCCCCCTCTCTCTCTCTTTCTCTCTTTCTTCCATCCATTATATTTTGCTATCACTGTAACTAAGATTGACATACTTTCCCTCTTTACTACTCCTCTCACTCCCATCACATTTTGTCTTGTCCCCACCTCCATCCTGTATCTTCTGTCATCAATCTACCCCTCTCTACTACCATCTCATCCCATCACTATCTTACCATCATACTCTTATCCACTCCAACCACCCATGCTGTCTCTTCTACAGTCATCCACTTCTCTTCTCACTCTATACTTTCAATGAACAATCACATCATAGAGTTGTAAGGACTCTTCAGGTTCAAAGTATACAACGTGAACATGCTAGCGCTTATGTCACAATGAAGTGTATCCGGCGCATTCTGTGAAGTGACTGGAAAATTAGCAGGGTGGCTGTTCCGGGTTCAGTCCCACTGTGTGGCACCTTGGGCAAGTGTCTTCTGCTATAGCCTCAGGTCGACCAAAGCCTTGTGAGTAGATTTGGTAGATGGAAACTGAAAGAAGCCCATTGTATATATGTATATGTATATGTGTGAGTGTCTGTGTTTCTCCCCCCAACATCGCTTGACAACCAGTGCTGGTGTGCTTATGTCCCTGTAACTTAGCGGTTCGGCAAAAGAGTCTGATAGAATAAGTACTAGGCTTACAAAGAATAAATCCTGGGGTTGATTTGCTCGATTAAAAGGCGGTGCTCCAGCATGGCCGCAGTCAGATGACAGAAACAAGTAAAAGAGTAAAAGAGTCAACTGGGTTGAAGAGGACCTTTTAGTCTTGCAGAGGACATGACAACCTCTCTGGCACTGATCCCAGTACAATCTGTAAAATGATTGATAATGGGAAAAGCAATCAGCTATAGATAACAATTCAATAATATAATGTTCAAGAAAGTCATGATCCTTAACCTGTTTGGAGGAGTAACCCTGGATAAGAACTGACTCCTTATCTTATGCCAACATAGAAAGCAAATATAACATGATGATATGTGGCACATTGCTGTACTCAAGAATACCCACCCACCATAACAAAATTGAGACTCTAAAATCAAGGTACCGCATAGAAAGTACTGGTGTGGGTGCTAGTACCACGTAAAAAGCATTGGTGCTGGTGCCACATAAAAAACGCACTGGTGCTGTGCCATGTAAAAAACACTACTGATGGTGTCATGTAAAAAGCCTGTAAAAAGCACTCTGTAATGTGGTTGGCATTAGAGAGGGCATCTAGCCATAGAAACCAAGTGAAAACAGACTATGGAACCTGATGCAGTCCCTGCCCTTGCTAGTTTCTATCAAACTGTCTAACCCAAGCCAGCATGGAAAATGGACATATGATGATGATGATGATGATGTTGATGACGATGACTGTGATGATGATTAAGAGAATAACACTATTCTCATTCACCATTAAGAATGGTTTGATATTTTCTAAAGATATTTTCCATATCTTGAAATTGAAAGCTTCATCAAATTTCTCCCAAACTTATCCCATACTTTCAGGTTATTGAACAGTTTAGGTTATGAGCTACTAATTCAAAAGATATAAGTTAAAACTACCTATAAATATTAAATATTATTGTTCTGGGCTCTAAAGTAGAAGTCATTTAACTGTCTCAATCAATCTCTCTAAGACTTGTATCAACCCTATTTAATATTTATTCCAAAATTAAAACATTATGATGAGTATTTAGTCATAATGCACATTCTTCAAACTTTATATGTTTGAATTCACAAAAAAAATTTTTTTTACATATCAAAAATGGAAATGGATGTAAAAGCACAAAAAAATGAAAGTAAAGAAAAATATACAGAACAAGCAAAAAACACTAGTTTGCTTCTTGCAATGGTCATGTGCTATTTAATTAAAAAGTAATTTTTTATCTTCTGCATTAGAGAGGTGCAGATATGGCTGTGTGGATAAGAAAGCTTGAGCTGGCCAATGCTTAGTGAGTGAATTTGGTAGACAGAAACTGTGAAGAAGCCCAGTGTGTGTGTGTGTGTGTGTGTATGTGTATCTTTTATCTTTTACTTGTTTCAGTTATTAGACTGTGACCATGCTGGGGCACCACCTTGAAGAATCTTTAGTCAAATGAATCAATCGCAGTACTTATCATTTTTTAAGCCTGATCCTTATTCTGTTGGTCTCTTTTTCCAAACTGCTAAGTGACAGGGATGTAAACACACCAACATTGGTTGTCAAGTGGTGGCAGGGGACAAACACAGACAAGGTGCAACACAGTGAGACTGAGCCTGGAATCATGTGGTTGGGAAGCAAGCTTCTTACCACACAGTCATACCTATGTATGTATGTATGCATGAGTGTGTGTGCATACATGCATGCGTGTGTGTGTGTGTGTGGATGGGTGTGTGTGTATTTGTGTTTATCATCCGTCACTGCTTGACAACCAATGCTGGTTTGTTTATGTCCCTGCAGCCTAGTGGTTTGTTAAAAGAGACCAATAGACTTAATAATAAGTATTGGGGTCAATTTGTTCAATTAAAATCCATCAAAGCAGTGCCCCCCAGCATGGCCACAGTCTAATAACTAAAACAAGTAAAGGATAAAATATTTGATTTTATGCCTCTTAATTCAAAGTTTATGTTCTGCAAACAAAGCTCATTAACTTATCGCTTATTTGGAGAACTGTTATGTAGGAGAGTCAGTAGGTATGATGCATATGCTAAGCTTAGGTGGAGAGTAAGACTGAGCCTAGTCTGCTTTGAGACAGACAAAACTAAAGTACACTCTAACAAAACTAAAACTAAAAAACATTAGAGAAGTGGCAACATTGAACTGTGTACTTACACAGAGGCTAACGGATTTAATGGAGTGAGTCAAAAATTTCTGAATCAATTAAAATTACACATACATTGAAGACAAAAGCCATTAGCATTAATGACAATATTTGTCATGAAAGGCAAGGGACACAATACCAAAATGAAAATTAATTAAAATTTAAATGGCAGCAAGCAGTGGAGAGTTAGTCTGATGTTTGGCAAGTAAGATATAGACTGTCTTAAAATGGTGCTAAAATTGAATTTAATTGAATTTCTTCTTCTCCCAAAGTGTCATATTACAAAGACTGGAAATTTTGAAGAGTAAATCTAGAGAAGACATTTACAATGTAGTCTCTCTCTAATTATGTCTAATTATATTGACTTAATTATCAAAGTTATAAGATGGTTTCAATCTCATGAACACTATTTTTCTATGGTATCAAAAATTAATATTCTAGCTATCATAAATTCCGTGACTATTTTATCAGGTTGGTGGAATTCAGTTTGTCACAAGAATCTCTAATCATGTGTTTCTGAACATATCTTTTATCTTTCAGTTGTTATTTTTTTTTTTTAAGATTTACTTTATTTTTATTTCTTTTTTTTTTTGTTTTTTTGTTTTTACCCAACTATATAAGTTTGAAACAAACTCCAAATGTATTCAGTCATGATTTTTTTAAAATTATTCTATTTGAAAATAATATAGTTATTATATTGTTATTCCTAAACTTTATTTACTTTCATTGTTTCCCTTTTTTTTCTTATTCAAGAAACACTGGGTTTTTTTGTATAAGATTTTCAGGATAATGAAAATTTCCTAGATTTCATTTTCAGTTATCCTCAATGTTTGCTGTGCATTTTAACATGCTGGCATGGATTGAATCAGTCTGTAGGAACTCAGCTTAAAAAAAATTTAGAAGAGGCAGATGATATAATATGCCTACAGAATGCAAATTTTCTATTTCAATCTTGACAAAGAACCTGCCAAATCTGTATGTATGTGTGTATTCAAGCATCTACACACACACATAACTCCTAGGCAAAAAGAATAAAATATTAACCAAATATATTTTCATAAACTGGGGGGCATTAAAGTGTATGGTATATTACAATTTAAATAGATTACTTCAAGTGCTGCAATACTTTCTCCAGATGCTCTTAAAGGTCCCCCCTCCACTTTAAAAGAAAAACAAGTTGCACAGGGTTCTGTTAAAAAACAATGAAACTACAAAAATCCTCAAAGTTTCATTTATTATCTTTCAGAACCAATAACATCTTAGGTAAGACATAAGAGATTAAAAGTGAGCATACAGAAAATAGATGATAGGGTTGTTTTGAATTGTTGTTATGATAAAAATTTGGAAAAGGTATTTAAAAATTCAAAAAGTTCCAGGTTTCTCTTTTAAATGGAAGTGAACAAAAAATTTATTTTATTGTCCAAACCAAAATGTTTGCATAACCAGCTTCACTTACAACTTGGGTGAGTAGAATATGTGTGTGTGTCTGTGTGTGCGTGCGTGCATGCATGTGTGTGTGTGTTTTATATTAGATAAGCATTCAAAGAAAAAGAAATTCCTTGCTGCAGTGGATATTAAAAATCAAACTGCTATTCTTTGAAGCAGGCTCAGCCTATTTTGAAATCCATGAGCTACTGAAGAAGAAAATTTCTATTTTTCTGCTTACCATAAAGAGAATATATCTACACACACAGAAAACTTGTTCTACTGCATGGAAGAAAGGATCTGGTAGAGTGAGAACTACTACAAATACAGGTGGCAGAAGACTGAAATTCTTGGTTCTTTAGGAAAGAAAATCCTGCAACGACTTTAGTAGTTGCTGCAACAGCTACTAAAAACAAAACTCTTCAGAAGGACCATTACAAGACAACCAAAAGATGCTTGCTTTGCCTCTAGATGGGCTATGCAGCATTATTAACCAAAAAATATATGAAGAACAGACTGCACTTTTCCTACTCATTTCAGAAAGTTCCCCAAAATGCTGAATCAAGGTTTGACCTTTGAAGTACAAGCTAGAATTTTGCTTTTGCAGAGCTAATGTGTGAGAGTCTGAGTGTATTTCAACAACTGTGAAGTGAAGAGACAGTAGAAACATGATCATGAAGTACATTATCATCTACAGATGTTAGTGAACTTATAAGGTCTTAACAGTCAGTTACTTCCTTGGAATATTCAACCCATTAGCATTTAAACCAGCCAGATCTGACCCAAGTATCATACCTGTTTTATGTTCAAGTACTGACCATATTCAGCCTGTCACACCTACCCTATGATGTCACACTAAAAATAAACAAGCACATAATCAAACTCTCAATACAAAAAGATAATGTATTACTAATTCTAAACAATGTGAATAAATAAGCATTAAAATAGGCGCAGGAGTGGCTGTGTGGTAAGTAGCTTGCTAGTCAACCCCATGGTTCCGAGTTCAGTCCCACTGCGTGGCATCTTGGGCAAGTGTCTTCTGCTATAGCCCCGGGTCGACCAATCCTTGTGAGTGGATTTGGTAGACGGAAACTGAAAGAAGCCTGTCGTATATATGTATATATATATATATATATATATATATATGTATGTGTGTGTGTTTGTGTGTCTGTGTTTGTTCTCCTAGCATTGCTTGACAACCGATGCTGGTGTGTTTACGTCCCCGTCACTTATCGGTTCGGCAAAAAAGAGACCGATAGAATAAGTACTGGGCTTACACAAAGAATAAGTCCCAGGGTCAAGTTGCTCGACTAAAGGCGGTGCTCCAGCATGGCCGCAGTCAAATGACTGAAACAAGTAAAAGAGTAAAAGAGTATTAAAATAGACAGAATAATCTAAATGCTAAAGGGTTAAAACTGAGAGAAAGAGAGAGGATTACTTCTCAGCTAGCAAAAATTATTTCCTGGAGAAAAAAAAATAACACAAAACCACAAGATTTTTTCAACAAGGCCATATTCCTACCCATACAACTAAAGCAACAAAAAATAGTTACAAAAAATTAAATAAAAAATATTAAAAAAACATCCCAAAATTACATTCTGGTCATTTCAGAATCTACAGATTTGAATCTACAGAGAATATTTAAATGTGCATTGAACACAAACATGAAAGAAAATTTGCAAATGCTATCATCTTTGGGAAGCTATGAAATCTGAATGAAGCAATGTTAATATTTTCAGGAGCGAAAACTGATAGTTTACCCCAAATGCTGGCTCTAACTGAGAAAAAAACTAAGAGACATATTTCGCTACATTAATTTGAAGAAATACTTTTGCATGTTCTCTCTCTCTCTTTTACTCTTTTACTTGTTTCAGTCATTTGACTGCAGCCATGCTGGAGCACCGCCTTTAGTCAAGCAAATCGACCCCAGGACTTATTCTATTGGTCTCTTTTGCCGAATCGCTAAGTTACGGGGACATGAACACACCAGCATCGGTTGTCAAGTGATGTTGGGAGGACAAACACAGACATACAAACACACACATATATATATACATATATACGACAGGCTTCTTTCAGTTTCCGTCTACCAAATCCTCTCACAAGGCTTTGGTCGGCCCAAGGCTATAGTAGAAGACACTTGCCCAAAGTGCCACGCAGTGGGACAGAACCCGGAACCATGTGGTTGGTAAGCAAGCTACTTACCACACAGCCACTCCTGCACCTGTTATTAAATTATTAAGTTTGTTATTAAGTTTTTATGATATTTTGATATATAATAAAAGTTATTACCAAAAATTGTTAAAATATTTATCTAATTCATTCTTTTTATTTTTTGCCTCTCATCAGCTTTGACCCAACAAACAATGATCAAAAGTGCTCCAACTGCCCATCTTATCCCTTTTGTTTTTCAGACGATGTATATCTAAGACTGCATTATCCAATGTGTCCTTCTTTGTTAAGGTTGCAAGGTGTAATTTGAGGGAGTTGATTTGTTGCAGTCACATGCAACATATACAGTAAAAGTCCTGCAAGAGATTTATAGAATGTGGTATTGCATAATACTGCTTTCACAAATAAATGCTTATACAAATAAAAATGTCTACTAAGTGTGAATTATTGCCTTAATTACTCATGGAAAAGGCCATAATAGCTGAATTTCTGGCTTGAATGTGTGACAGATGATTTCTAAAAATGGGAAATAATATCTTAATATACTGAAACATACAGATATAGAAAGCAAACAAGCTCATAGAAACCAGCAATAATGAATTCATTTTTGTTGTTTTGGTTTGCAGTCTTTTTCTTTTTGTTTCTTTTTTTGTGCGTGTGTGTCAGAACCAGTTCCATGATCAAAGAACAGAGAAATTTCTCACTGAGTTGCATCATTAGTCCGTACTGCAGACAATAGTGCACATTATATTTCTGCATAAAAGAAATTATTGATTTCAAACATATCAAAACAACAAAATAAATATCTTGTTTCCTCTCAACTACAATCGAAACTCAATTTCCAACAATAACCTTCTTAATTTACTAGCTAACTTCTTATAGGTAACTGATTTAAAGCAGTTATATACATATATATATATATATATATATATATATATATATATATATATATATAATTATTTTTATTTCACTATTATATATATGATTAAGATGTTTTAAACATTGCTTTCCATCTGCCAGTCACAACATGCTTTTATAGATACAGGGCTACATGCTTAAAGAATTCACTTTACCACCAAGGGGTTCAAGAACTGATCATACTGAGTAATCCCTATTGTCTTCTACTTGAGACTCAGGGTGAGCAAAACCTTGCAAGTAGAATTTGAAAGATGGTAACTGAACTGAAGTGGTGAACGTGCTCTGAAGGAACACAACAAGCAACATGCCCAAAACAAGGTTTGGATACTATATTTTAAAGTTTCCTACCTAAACTTTAATTTTAAATATAACCTATATAGATAGATAGATAGAATAGATAGATAGAATAGATGGATAGAATAGATGGATAGAATAGATGGATAAAATAGATAGACTAGATGGATAGATAGAATAGACTAGATGGATAGATAGAATAGACAGACAGATAGGTAGATATAGATAGATAGATAGACAGATAGATTAGACAGATAGACAGACAGACAGACAGACAGGTAGACAGATAGATAGACAGACAGACAGACAGACAGACAGACAGACAGGTAAACAGATAGATAGACAGACAGGTAGACAGATAGATAGACAGACAGGTAGACAGATAGATAGACAGACAGACAGACAGACAGATAGATAGATAGACAGGCAGACAGACAGATAGATAGATAGATAGATAGATAGATAGACAGACAGATAGATAGACAGACAGACAGATAGATAGACAGGCAGACAGATAGACAGACAGACAGACAGACAGATAGATAGACAGACAGACAGATAGATAGACAGACATGCAGACAGACAGATAGATAGATAGATAGATAGACAGGCAGACAGATAGATAGGCAGACAGACAGACAGACAGATAGACAGGCAGACAGACAGACAGACAGACAGACAGACAGACAGACAGATAGATAGATAGACAGGCAGACAGACAGGTAGATAGACAGGCAGACAAGCAGACATACAGACAGACAGATAGATAGAAGGTAAAGACCCCCTTTAGTCATGAATGACCATGGGATAGTACCTAAATAGTTCCCCTTCAAGGCACAAGTTTGAGAAAGGTTGTTTGTAGAAGACCAGTAGTCAACCAATGCATATTAGTCTCCCCTCTTCATGCCACCAATTTTGTCCAAGGGAAAGGCAAAGGCTGATACAGCTTGGCACTCATTTCTACAGCTGAGTGAACTGGAGCAGCGTGAAATAAAGTGTCTTGCTCAAGAACACAACACGCAGCCCAGCCAAGGAATCAAATTCACAACCTCGCAATAGTAAGTCCAATTCTCTAACCACTTAGCCATGTACCTTCACGTGTGTGTGTGTGTGTGTGTATCTTTGTTTGATCCCTACCACTGCTTGACAATTGGGTTGGTCCCTGTAACTAGTGATTTGACAAAAAGAGAATGATAGAATTAGGGCCAGGCATAAAAAAATAAGTACTGGGGTCAATTTGTTTGACTGAATTCTTGAAGGCAGAGACCCAGCAATGAATGAAACAAATAAAAGATAAAAAAGGTAAAAAGCAAATGTGTGTGTGTGTGTGTGTGTGTGTGTGTGTGTGTGCACATGCATGCATGCACATGTTCATTTATGTGTATCTTTTATTAATGTACATCAGCAGATGTAAATATCAAGAAAAACAACAAACAAGTACATAGACAATCCCTTGACACTCTCACTATCACAAATGCAGTGAACCAGCGACTGACCTATTGCAAACTTGTACACCACAAATTGTGAAATAAAATATAAAATAAATATTTAAAAGTCCAATAAAAAATTTATTGCAATAGTCCAGTAATCTTTGGAGAATTATTACAAGTAATATTAAAATAACTTTTGCCAATAATGATATTAAAGTATCATGATTTGCATTATGAAAGTACCAGACAGGTATAAACAAATAACAAAGATACATGTGTCAGCACATCATAGTGAAATCCTAGAAATAATATTACTGAATTCTTAGATGACTAAAGACCAAAGAATTTGTGATATAGCATGAATAGGTCAAATTACAAGGCCTCTTGATACAATGAAATAGAAAAATAACTCTTCTGAGAATTGACAAATAAATTCAATGATTTCACACATAAATCTAATAATCATTCTAGAAAATAAAATACTATGACTCATATATTACTATAGTATCTAACTAAATAGGGAATTTCTTAATTAGATAAAGTGCTAAACATTATTAAAAAAAGATATGAAATTGCAGCTCTATGCTGCAATTTCATATTTTTTATATATTTCTCGGGAGTGATATTGAAATCATCTAAATGTGATATAATATTGGCTAAGAAATAATAAAACACAGAGAAATGCAAGTAGACTGAAACATGGTCAATGTAATGATAAAGAGATCAATGTGGATAGAACAGTAGGGGTTTACAATAATTCAGGAAATTCTCACACAACTTAGGCTTTCAAAAGAATTTTCTAAAACACTGTTTTCTATGAAGCTTGTGTCTGTATAGCTAATTATTCTTAATGGCAATAAAATTTTATAGTAAAAGTTAGAAATAAAAGCAGACCTTTACATCCATGATGGAATGAACTGAGTCTGATACACTGCTTGTTTAACAGGAAATTGTCAGATAAAGTATGCTCAAATGAATTCAAGAAATTATTTGGTAATTAAAAGTGTTACATGTTGCCTTCATCCATGACCATTGATGTATATATGAGGGTAGAAAACCACAATGGCCAGTGGGATAAAATAGTTTAAGGATACTATTAGTGAATATAACATGGAAATAAACAAGAGAAAATATATTTGAAAGTAATACATGAAAGCTAGAAAATAAAATTGTAGTTGATAGATATAATGATTCCTATCGTAAGTGCAGGCATGGTTATGTGGTAAGAAGCTTGCTTCCCAACCACATAGTTCTGGGTTCAGTCCTACTGCATAGCACATTGGGCAAGTGTCTTCTACTATAATCCTGGGCCAAACAAAGCCTTGTGAGTGAATTTGGTAGATGGAAACTGAAAGAAATCTGTCATCTGTGTGTGTGTGTGTGTGTGTGTGTGTGTGTGTTCGTTCCCCACCACTGCTTCATAACCAGTGCTGATTTGTTTATGTCCCTGTAACTTAACAGTTTGGCAAAAGTGTACTAGGATTTTTTTTTTTTAAAAGTCCTGGGGTCAATTTGTTCAACTGAAAAAACCCTTCAAGGTGGTGCCCCAGCAGGGGCACAGTCAAATGACTGAAACAAGTAAAAGATGTGATAGAAGATAAAAGATAGACACAAAACAACAGACACAAGTAGATGTCTTGACTGGAGAGAAAGGAAGAAAGGGAAAACGGGATCTCAGCAGCATTTAAAGTCAAAACAATGAAATGTAGCTAAATACTACAAAGTAATTTACTATTTGATTTTGCTTTGTTTTATCTTAGGTGGGTCATTATGCTAATAAACACATGCACAGGTTCTATTTCACTTCTTTTACTTGGTCATTTTGTTAGCATTTTTTTTTTGTTCTTGATTTTATTTGCTTCAATCATTTGGCTGTGGCCATGCTGGAGCACAGATTTGAAGGGTATTAAGTGAAACAAATTGACCCCAGGACATTTTCTTTTTAATCTAATACTTATTCTATAGATATCTTCATAGATCTATTCTATAGATCTCTTTCTGAACCGTTAAATTACAGGGATGTAAACACACCAACACTGGTTGTCAAGCAGTAGTGGGGGACAAACCCACACACATGCACACACACATATATGACAGGCTTCTTTGAGTTTCTATCTACCATATCCACTCGCAAGGCTTTGGTCAAACTGAGGCTATAGTAGAAGATACTTGCTCAAGGTGGCACAAAGTGGGACTAAACCTAGAACCATGTGGTTGGGAAGCAAGCTTCTTACACACAGCCATGCTTGTGCTTATTAATGAATGTAATCAGTTAACTAATCACTGTGTTATTGATGAGGTCATGAATGGCAATGAGTGAACTCTGATGAGCCTAGCTGATTAGTTGATTGACAGAACAATTAATCACACAATCAATTTGTTAATTGGTGAAATGAAATAACAAATAATAATAAAAGAAGTGAAATATAACCAGTGTGGGGTGTTTTTATTGATATAATGACACTCCCAAGATACAATAAAACTTGTTTCAACACAGAAGTTCACATCAAGGCCTTTGCAAATCAAATACGAAAACAAAATTTATCTCATGCTCTACCAATTCTGATGCCCCAACCCTCATTCATACAAATAATGACATTAGATAGAAGAGCTTGCTGTATCTTTCTGCATTGTGTTCAATATCAAATAAAACATGGCAATAATTGGAAATCGAACCCAATAAAAACTTTTGATTTCTAATAAATGTTAATGTTTTCTTATATTGTGATTACTTTAACTGAATTCATTTGTTTATGCACTATTTATTTTTAGGTCTATATTGTCATACAGCACCAAACTAGTTTTTAAATCCATATGTCATGCAACTACAGACCAGTTTTAAATTCAATTGACATGCAACATAATATCAGTTTTAGGTGCATCGGTTATGAATAGTTGATAAGAAGGCATTATTCTTTTTTATAAACTTCACCCGTCTGACAAAATAAATAATTCATTTTTAGAAGAATGTTGGTAGTTATCACTAGTAAACAAGAATATTAATGTGTTTTCTCCTTTTTTTTTTTCAATCATTATTTGGAAATGCTTTATTTACAGATACAGATCAAGTTCAAATTGACATTTGTTATTTTCTAAATGACAACAGTTACATTAACTGTTGCACAACCAGACATAAAAAAATTGATACACATTCATTGGAGAAGAGGCAGAAATTAACAATCCTGTTTAACATCCTTGTTTAAAACAAAGTAAAAAAAAAAAAACAACTACTCCAGTGGTTCTACTATAATAGACAACATTTCAACCTCATTTAAAATGAAAATTGCCTGTTTGATTAAATCTCTAAAAATAGTCCATATGATAAAAACAGTTTCTCCCTTGAGACCAAAACAGAATTTTAATTCTTTCTACCATAGGTACAAGGTCTGAAAATTTGAGGTGACGGCCAGTTGATTAAATCAACCCTATTGCTCAAATGGTACTTATTTCATCAACCCCAATAGGATGAAAGGCAAAGTTGACATCAGAGGAATTTCAACTCAGTACATAAAGACAATTTCTACTCTAGGCACAAGGCTCAACATTTTGGAGGACAGAGCCAAACGATTAGATCGATCTCAGTACACAACTGGTACTTAATTTATCAACCCTGAAAGGATGAAAGGCAAAGTCAACCTAGGTGGAATTTGAACTCAGAACGTAAAGACAGACAAACTAACGCTAAGCACTTCGCCAAAGATTCTTCCAATATTTTAATCTAAGTTGCATACAGGTGCAAGCATGGCTGCATGGTTAACAAGCTTTTCATTGTAACCATATGGTTTCAAGTTCAGTTCCTCTGCATAGCACCTTGGGCAAGTGTCTTATACTATAGACCCAGCTCAACCAATGTCCTGTAAGTGAAATAAATTTGGTAGATAGATAGACACAGAGAGACAGAGGAAAGAGAAATGGATGGATGGAGAAAGGGTGTGTGTGTGTGTATGTGTATCAACCCACTGTTGCTTGACAACCAGGATGTTGGCTTGTTTATGTCCATGTAACTTAGCAGTTTGGCAAAAAGGGGGCTTAAGAAATAAGGTACCAGGCTTAAAAAATAAGATCTGGGTTCATTTTGTTCAACTAAATTCTTCAAGGTGGTGCTTCAACATGGCCACTGTCCAATGATCAAAACAAACAAAAGATTAAAAAAATCTATTAATTTGTAAAATTAAGGATTTGTTATTTTACTCCAAACAGATATGCCACGCCCCACTAAATCTTGCAATTTGCTCTTGATACTGAAATGGCTCTCCACTCTTGAACTATACCAGCAAAAACCATTTAAACTCTTCTTTTGCTAATAGACTGAATCTTTGCAACATGGACATAACATTTACTAACAAATTTAAGCGTTCATAACAAAGCTGATTTTTTATGTCATTTGCTTTTAAATGATGTTATTGTATCTCTGTAAACTAGCTTTGTTTATATTCTCTGCTCATACTATTTGATATTTCATTATAATATTATATATAATTCAAAAATGTCTATCTCTTGTTGTGCACTCAATAGTAGATCTATTGAGCAGGTGGGAAAGTGATAAAATTACCAGAATGTAGCATAGTGCTTATTCTCATATGCTTACATTCTTGGTTCAAATCTTGTTTTGACCAGCTTCACATTTTATCCTTTTGAAGTCAATGAAATAATTACCAGTAATGCATTAGGGGTCACTTTAATCTACTATACCCTCCCATATATTTTTGTGACCATTTCTTAAAGTTAAAAATCCCCATTCATGTACTGAACAGTAAAACTGACCTGATATTAATATAAGACAGTAAAGTTAAGGTGTCATATTTCATACAACACATTTTGTTTTATCATTCATTTATTTTTAGCACTACTTCATGAGCATTTTTATCACTTGCATATTATATTTGTCTTTACATCTGTGAGACAGTCTTATATAACAGCCTTCAAATGAATAAATGAAAATTGATTATTATGTATGTTGTGGTATTGTTCCTTCTGGCATGGAAGCCATATATTTCATGACATAATTTCTGACTTCTCAAATAACAACAAATTTGAGAAAACCTTAACACAATACAGTTTCTTATGTTATTTGTTGTTACAACAAAATTCATTCTTTATCATTGATTCCAAGAATGCATCAAGCAAAACACTAAACTCACACATACTAATGGAATTTTTTGTTTATATGACAATTTAGGCAGTGGAGATGAAAAGAGCTCATAGACAAAAATGGATATGCAGGCAAGATGTTGTAGAATATAACATAATGAATATTGATCATTTTTACAGAAGAAATAAGAACTGAGGTCTGTAGCAGGTTTTCAGCATTCTGCATGAAAATATTAATCAGAAATAAAAGGGTATTCTTCACCATTCAATAATAACATTCTTAATAGCTAAAATTCAAAACATTTGTTCTATTTTCAATCTTCCATCTATAATTAATCCTACAAATGTGATCACATGAAGACAGTGTCAAGCTAACAATAAGTTCAGTAAGTAGACTGATGACTTTACTTTAAATACAAGATCCTGTTTATATCAGATGCATTATCATAAAGGTTTCCTGAAGAGAAATTCCTAGCATATGACTAGAATATAAAATAAAGAATAATTGTTATTTACTATGTAACTACTTAACATTACGTTCCGTAATTTAAATCACTAAATTAAAGAAAATTCCTTTGTTATTAGATATTAACTCATTCATACATGTATAGGGAAAAAACACGATGAGATCATGCAATACATTTCTGATGGAAGTCCTAACTGAATTCTTCCAACAAAGGTAGAGATTAAGGATAATTAATAACTTGAATGTCTGAACATATTTAAAAGGATACAGTGTTAAAAATTTGAAGTGGTCTTTTGAATTGTATATTTATTTCCACAGAGTATAAGAGAAATAACATGATTTCAATAAGAAGTTTGATTTAAGTTTCCTAATAGGCATAAGAGTGGCTGTGTGGTAAGTAGCTTGCTTACGAACCACATGGTTCCAGGTTCAGTCCCACTGCATGGCACCTTGGGCAAGTATCTTCTACTATAGCTTCGAGCCGACCGAAGCCTTGTGAGTGGATTTGGTAGACGGAAACTGAAAGAGTCCTGTTGTGTATACATATATATATATATATATATATATATATATGTATGTATATATATGTGTGTGTGTGTGTATGTTTGTGTGTCTGTGTTTTTCCCCTCAACATCGCTTGACAACTGATGCTGGTGTGTTTACGTCCCCGTAACTTGGCGGTTCAGCAAAAGAGAACAATAGAATAAGTACTAGGTTTACAAAGAATAAGTCCTGGGGTCGATTTGCTCGACCAAAGGTGGTGCTCCAGCATGGCCACAGTCAAATGACTGAAACAAGTAAAAGAGTAAAGAGTAAAAAGAGAGTAATATAGTAATCAATCTTAAGTAAACTAGGAATTATCTACCATGTTCGATTACCTCCATAAATTCTGCCATTTTTTATATGTGCCAAATATTCTTGATGTAAGGTGATAAATATATCCAATAACAAGTGGAGAGAGAAGAGGATAGCACTGTAGTAATTTACTGTACAGATTCTACAAGAAATAATAGAATTTTAATAATTTGTTCCCTAAGAAATCAAGAATTCCTACCATATTGTTAAAGAAGCCTTTAATTAAGAGTGAGAAAGATTAATCTGAAATGTATGTCTAATAGTTGTGAACAGTCAACTCCTTAAACTACAGGTTAGTCACTCAATCTGCTAGAAATACCAGTCAAATCTTCCTCAAATTGCACACTGCCATCTTGAAAAGGCAGGGGCACATCAGTCAATGTAGTTGTAGACAATTAAATTAAAGACCCAATGGTTATGGTTTGAATGCCTTTGATCATAAGATCTGTTCAGTCAGAATTGACCTGGGACTAAACAACAATGAGAAGAGAAATTCATGATTAGAACGAAAGAGAAAATTAAAGCTATTGATATTCCATTAAGCTTATGAAGAAAAAGAGAGAGAGAGAAATTAAACTATAAATATTAAAATTGATTGTTTAACCACAGCAGCACAAGCTGGAAAAATAATTAGAGCATTGGAAAAAGTAATCTGCAGTATTTCTTTCGGCTCTTTATGATCTGATTTCTTAGTTCAAATCCTACCATAGTCAACTAGTCAATAAAATAGAATACGAGTCATGTACAGGGGGCAATGATTTTGACCTACCCCGCTTCTCATCAAAACTGCTGACCTTGTGCCTAGATCAGAAACTATTACTGAAGTTGAATGTAAAAACTTTTGAGAAATGAAAGAATTTTCAGAAGATAAATTTAGTATTTTAAGATTTCAAATATACACAGACATTGTCTTTTTTTTTTTTTTTTTAAATGTCTAATGTTCTGAGTTATTGCTACTAAGATAATAATTTTTCAGACTGTTAATCTCATCACAGAGATTATATATATACATATATATATATATATATATACATATATATATATACACACATCATTTACATTTACAGAATATTGTAATTGGTTTGATCTGACATCATCATAAGATATCATATTCCTGAAAATGTACATAGTTTTAGGCCAAATTCAGAATTGCAGAGTAGTAGCAATGCTCTATTCACAAACCTACACATGCAGACAGTTGTTATTAATATTTATGTTAAGATCTTTATCTTTCAGCAACGACAGTCACCTGATCAATAACTTAATGCATTAAAGAAACAATATGTATAAGGCATCCACAACCATAGATTAATAATAGTCATGAGCTCCTCAATTTGTTATAGATTTATTACATAATTTAAATATATCAGAGCTTCAATATCCTTGTAAGTCAGTGTGTCTCTCCACATGACATAACAATCTTCAGTATTATTCACAGCTCACTGACCCTTTTGAAAAACATTTTTTCTGTTCATAATTAGAGTTTCTTAAAACCAAAATATCAAATAAATATTTCACCCTGAACTTTCATTGCTAAGCGACTTTTATCATCTTCCAGTTTATGTAAAAAAAAAAGTAAATAAATAAAATGAAAGTCAATTCTTTGAGAAAATTACAGATCTTTCTTTATAAAACATCTTCATGAAGATTTTTATAAAAGCAACAATATAAAAATTGAAATCATTGAATAACACCAGATTGATCGTAATTCTTTATAGTCTTAATGCAGTCAATAAATTACTAGCTTGTTTCTAGTAAAATGAAAATCTGAAACACACAAGTCATCATTATGGAAATAATATGTATATAAATGGATTTCATCTCAGCAAGGAAATCAAATGTAGATTAACCAGTAAACATTTTCTGAAATGTTTTAGAAAAAAAAATTAAGAAACAAATATATAGTAAGCCAACACAATTATGGGAAAGAATCTCACTTTACAACCACATGTTGCCTGGTTCAATTCTATTGCACAGCATCTTACATCTAGGGCATAGATTTCTATCACAGCCTTGAGTTAACCAATATCATGTAAATGAGATTTGATAGATGAAAATCGTGCAATAGCCCATTGTATGTATATATGTATGTATGTATATACACTACAGTCAGAAATTAATTAGCACCCTTGATTTGCTCTTCACTCAAGGTATGTGCTGTCACCTAGTGGCCATATCTCGAACTATTGCTTTGTTGTGAGTTCACTGTTGCGCAGAACGATGACGTAACTTTGTTTGCAGAGCAGTTTGAGAGTCTACAGCCTTATGATGTTGACATAGCAGTGCAACAACAACTTGGAGTGCGGATGCAGACAAATCTTCCTTTGTTTAATAGATAT
The DNA here is from genome assembly GCF_006345805.1 of Octopus sinensis. NCBI lineage: Eukaryota > Metazoa > Mollusca > Cephalopoda > Octopoda > Octopodidae > Octopus > Octopus sinensis. Next base: position 14,699,354 of record NC_043015.1, on the reverse strand, counting down.
AGGTAGCGCCTCGCAAGGACCGAAATCACACCATACTAAGTTTTCTCATCGCGTAAGACGTTTTGAACAGCTCATAGGTTAATTGATTTAACCTATTTAATGTAGAAATTTGAGAAGTGCTAATTAATTTCTGACGCAAGTGTATGTATGTATGCATGTATGTGTGTGTGTGTGTGTGTGTGTGTGTGTGTGTGTGTGTGTGTGTGTGTGTGTGTGTGTGTGTGTGTGTATGTAAAGAAAGACATATCTCAGTATAAACTCAGCTATTCAATAGACAGAGATTGATAAAATGAGTCCCAGACAAAGTACTGCATCAACATGAATGAGTCAAACAATGACTTCTTCACTGACCCAAGAAGCAGAGAGAAAAGACTGAACAGCTCTAGTCCATAAGTAAACAAAATAAAATAGCTACAGGTGCGTATTGCTGTATTTTCCAGCATATAAGTCAACGTTGTATGTAGTGTAAGCATTTAAACATCATCACTATCTCTCCAAATCCCACTGCATTTCACATGGAATTTTTGGTTCTTAAAAGATGTCTTGGTGTATAAGTCAACCTCTGTTTTTGGTTGTAAATGTTGGTCTGAAAAATTCAATTTGTATGCTGGAAAATATGGTATGTGCTGATAACTATAGTACTATGCCAGCTAGTTGTGTTCAGACATGATGGGTAGATCATGGGGGGGGGGGGAATAAAAAGCAAATTATTATTTATGAAATCAGAGACATTGGTTACTTTGTTTGAATTAAGAACATTTTCTTTAAACTAAATAAAATCCAATTTCATTTTCTACAAGTATATTGATTGAAAGATATTCAAAAATTTACTGAAGAAAAAAAGCAAGGAAGATTAAATATATATATATGTGTGTATGTGTGTGTGTGTGTGTGTGTTGTGTGTGTGTGTGTGTGTGTGTGTGTGTGTGTGTGTGTATGTAAAGAAAGACATATCTCAGTATAAACTCAGCTATTCAATAGACAGAGATTGATAAAATGAGTCCCAGACAAAGTACTGCATCAACATGAATGAGTCAAACAATGACTTCTTCACTGACCCAAGAAGCAGAGAGAAAAGACTGAACAGCTCTAGTCCATAAGTAAACAAAATAAAATAGCTACAGGTGCGTATTGCTGTATTTTCCAGCATATAAGTCAACGTTGTATGTAGTGTAAGCATTTAAACATCATCACTATCTCTCCAAATCCCACTGCATTTCACATGGAATTTTTGGTTCTTAAAAGATGTCTTGGTGTATAAGTCAACCTCTGTTTTTGGTTGTAAATGTTGGTCTGAAAAATTCAATTTGTATGCTGGAAAATATGGTATGTGCTGATAACTATAGTACTATGCCAGCTAGTTGTGTTCAGACATGATGGGTAGATCATGGGGGGGGGGGGAATAAAAAGCAAATTATTATTTATGAAATCAGAGACATTGGTTACTTTGGTTTGAATTAAGAACATTTTCTTTAAACTAAATAAAATCCAATTTCATTTTCTACAAGTATATTGATTGAAAGATATTCAAAAATTTACTGAAGAAAAAAAGCAAGGAAGATTAAATATATATATATGTGTGTATGTGTGTTTGTGTGTGTGTGTATGTATGTATATGAGTAGTAAAGTAAAAATAAATATTCAACTGAATTCAAATTTAAAAAACAGTTCATAATTTTACATTATGTCTGTTGAATAAAAAGATCTATATTGATGAACCTGGTATTCATTTTAATTATTTTATAATTCAGTAAAATATATTGTTTAGTTCATTTCCCATTGTAAAATAAACTACTGTATTTAATCAACTTCAGATGTATTCATACGTTTCCACATTCTAATCAACACCATTGATGCTAATAAAGTTAGTAAAACTATCAAATATGAAACAAAATTAAAAATTACTTCCCTAAAAATGATTTTATCAAAGTTTAAATGAAAATAATTAAAATAGATTAAGAAAATTTAATAACTCTGTTTAGATAAAGAATTTCATTATAAAATCCATTCATTCAGCCTCAGGGTATATTAATTCAATTAACGAAACCCACTCATTAATATTGTAATCACTTCTAATAGTCTTTGAGAAGGAATTGGTTCTTTTTGTTTTTGTTTTTTGGTTGTGGACAACAGTTGTTATATTTATTGTCAATTATATTTCTCTAAATCAAAAGTAACTGAGGTAATTAGTTGCTTAACTGGGCTTTTCAGTAGCTATTTCAGATTCTTTGACTGGTTTCAGATGTTGGATTGCAATCATACCGGGGCATAAACTTCAAATGGATTTAGTCATTCATAGTGACCCCCACCACCACCACTAGATATTTCTGTCTGGAACTTATTTTATAGATCTAGATTCATTAAAACGGTTACACTTTGATATTCAGAAGCTGAACACCAGTGAATATATACAGAGATGCAAACACACACATATGATAGACTTCTGCAATCTCCATCAACTAAATTCCACATCAAGGATATTAGTCAATTCAAGTCAACTGTACACGACACTGAGGGTGTCACAAAATGTGATTAAACCCAGATCCACATAGCTACAAAATAAACTTAACTACATAGCTATACCTATAGCTGTGCTCATCTAAGCCATAAATTGAATTTAATAATACATTTTTAATTATTTATATAAGTGCAGGAGTGGCTGTGTGGTTAAGATGCTTTTTGGGACCAAATGGTTCCAGGTTCAATCCAACTGTATGGCACAAGTGTCTTCTACTATAGCCCTGTGCCAACCAAAGTCTTGTGAGTGAATCTGGTAGACAGAAACTGTCATATGTGAGTGTCTTTGAGTTTGTCCCCAACTCTTTGATAAGTGGTATTGGTTTGTTTTTATCTCCATAATTTAGCAGATACTGACAGAATAAGTACTAAACTTTAAAAATAAATCTTGGGGTTGATCTGTTTTGATTAAACCCTTCAAGACAATACTCCAGCATGGCTGCAGACCAATGACTGGAATGAGTAAAAGATAAGATACTGGTTTCAAATTTTGGTACAAGACCAACAATTTGAGGGGAGGGGGTAAATTGAAAGTTGATTACATTGACCCCCAGCACCCAAATGGTACTTATTTTATTGACCCCGAAAGGATGAAAGTCAAAGTTGACCTCAAAGGAATTTGAACACAGAACATAAAGACAGACAAAATGCTACTAAGAATTTTGCCCAGTGCAGTAACAATTCTGTCAACTCATCACCCTTGCAAAAGATATTCAAAACATATTCAGTTCTTCAGTTTTAAAAACAAAAACAAAACAAATGTTTATCTACATCTCATGTGTAGTTTTATATATTATATATTATGTTATATATTATATTATATATATTACATTACAAAAGGGTGCTGAAAAGTTCCTGGCTTTAAGGGTATCGCAAAAGGCCTGGGTGGAGGCCCAACCTTCCAAGTTCTTTTACAGGGCTTAGAAAAGCTGAAGGACTGCTGCAATGAGTGTGTGAATTTGTGAGGAGAGTATATTGAATAAAATTATAATTAACTGATCCTCCTGTATTTTCTTTTATCCAAAACCATGAACTTTTCAGCACCCCTTTGTATATATCATATCATATATTATGTTATTCATGACTTATTATATGGCAGCCAACCAGAAGCAACTTGCATAAAACCACTAAATTGGCACAACTAGGAGTAGGTGGATATGTGGATGTGGTAAGGTATGTTAAATGATAAGACCAAGTGATTTTATGCCTGGTTAGCAAAATGAAAGAAAAGACCATAAAGTTACAAGTCTTTAATAAAAAACGAATGACAAAAATATATTTCTACATTTTTCTGTTTTCTATTATTTAGATTTATTATGCATAGCATTTTTCTTGACCTTTTCATTTCAATTCTGGCTTATTTACCATGTTTTAAACTATTGTGCAAAGATTGATATTTACCCAAAATGTTTATCTGATAAAAAGTGTATATAACACGGCTGACATTTATCAATATTTTCAACTACACAAGATGGTGATTATGGCTAAAGGTAGAGCCATTTAACAATTTTTATGACTTTAGATTAGTCTGAGGAGAAAGTGTAGTGCCAATGACATTTACAGAGCCTCCAAGAATAATGGAGGAAAGGGAAGAAGAATACACAATTCATCAGAAGCTACATCAAGAAGCATCATATATATATATATAAAGCAAAATGTACATGATGTATAATCATTGCTAGAAATAGCAGCCAGTAAGTTATCAGTGCTATGTTGAGCTTCACTGAATGTTTATAGGCAGAGACATTTGCAGGTGGTGAATATAGGTTTCAGACCTTTTGTATTACCTGCGTAGGCACAAATCTGAATGGTCCTCTTCAGTTGAATGTATCATTAACAACCGAAATTTCAAAATATTCACTACATCTCTGCTTTGTATTTATAATTCTACCGTTTATGGTGCTTTATTCTTGCTGGATAGTAATATTATTATTTTTAATAATATCTGTATCTCTTGCATATTTTTTCACTGATCTCATGAGCCACATTTTGTATTCAATGATCAAAAGGATGAATAGCACAGCTCAAACTGTGAATCCCAACTGATTGGAGTTGGTTGTTAAAACACATCAAAGGTCATCATTGTTTATTTTTCTAAGTTCAAAATTTAAATCCAGTTGGGATGAATCTTTTCTAACTCAATAAAATGAGTAATTAAATATTTTGAGATCAATTTTATTTCTATGTTAGAAAACTCAGGCTTTGTACCAAGAGAGAAGAAGAATATAAAACATATAAGTTGCTATTTACATAAGTAACTAAAGACATATAACAATATAACAACAGAAATTGTGCACTGACAAACTGAATTATACATTTACTAAAGTGAAAGTGTCTTCTAACTCTCAAGGGTTTTATCACATTATATACATGTACATATGATACAAACATACGTGTGAATGTGTTTGTGTATGGAGGGGGGAACAGTCTGAAATTTAGAGTATAACTTCTTGATATAATTTAACCACATTGTGGAAAGTAAAACAAAGTTGTTACACAAGTTGCATGTGTATGTAGGCAGACAAAGATAGCAATCTGACTAGTTATATATATATAATTTTTAAAGAGTATGGTAGAGAATGAAATTACTTTCTTGGAGATGAAACTATCATTTTACTCTGTAAATACTCATCTGACATAACTAGTAGTAGAAATTTCAGATCACTTTGCTATCTAAGCAAAGAGATAAACTTAAATAATCAAGACTACAGAACTGGTAGTGAATTAGATTTGAAATCATATCTCAAACATAACATATCCATACATTGATGGAGTCATAAATGAGCTCGACACAAAGTTATGGAAACTTACTTCACATATTTGTTACTGAACTTGACACAGTTTCGCTGTAGAGTTGGTTTAAACAAAAATATAAATCCTACAAGCAATAACCATAAATGATTAAAGACCTTTCAATATGTTTCAAACAGATCTAAGCAGATGATTAAATAGCCATATAGTTCAATTCCTCCTTTGCCAACATAGAGAAAAACATCACTTAGGTTTCCATAATTGCCATAGCATTTCATTTAATACCATAAAGAAAGCAGTTTCTTTTCAGTTCCAGTACTGATCATGATATTCAGACTGTAACATATACCTGTTGACATATGCAGTATGTTAAACTTATTCTGATGTTAAAAATGTGGAGGGAAATAAAACTTCAATATCTATTGAATCACATGGGTTTTTTTTCAAAGCTTCAAAAATATATTACAAATCAAACAAAATATTTCCTATTGTTCAATATCTTATATCAGCTTCAAGAAACGGAACTCAGCTACTATACTTATTCTTCAGCTTCTAGATAAAATAGCATAAATGTAAAATTGCTGCTGTAATATTCCTAGACCTGAAAAAAGAAACTTCTGCTAATATAGATCATTAAATGCTAACCTTAACTTCACAGTGTTACCGTATACTGAGCATGACAGATAAAAATTATGTTGCAGATAAAACGCCTCATCTATAGCTGGATAACCTCTGATCTCTTGAAACCGCTATATCTCATGGTGTACCCTATAGTTCAATATTCAAAAATTACTTAAGAATTACATAAATGATATGCACAAAGCTATCAATTTAGACCTGGTCCATTCTGCTGATGATACAACAGCATTCCTTGGAGAAAGTGATATCAAATTGCTATATAAGAAACTGAACAATGAGCTAATCAATGCCTGGTGCTAGTTTAAATCTAATAATTTCTCTTTTTATATATATGTAGATGATATCCCAAGGAGGAGCCCTCCTAAACTAATGAGATTAATGTGTTTTGATGTTCAGCTTGAACATCCATAGCAAATATATGGATAAGAAATATGGCAGTTTTGGAGAGAAAATATTGGGGGAAATGTTTAGCAAGAAGTTTTAGGATAAGCACCAATGGAGACAATAAGTGGGAGGAAAAGAAAGGATATCAGATGGAAAAGGAGGGCCATTAAATACATTTAAGAGAGAGGAAGAAGGAAACAATACATCAATATGTAGTTGGCTGTAGAATGTTGGTGAGTAAATCTTTTTTCTCATCAGCTAGATAATGTTTTGCTATGCAGTGTATAACATTTGAGCTGTCTCAGTCCTTTTACTGGTTTCAAGTCATTGGACTATGGCTATACTGGAATATTACCTGGAAGGATTTAGTCAAGTGCATTGAACCTCAGTGCTTATTTTTCCCACAACCATCGGAACACAAAACGCTTTTCATGAATGCACATTTGTGAGATGGTTGTAATATATAAATAGTTTTGAATAAGAACTGAAAAGTGAACTATGAACATGCAATGCACATGTGCACACTGAAGTCCTAAAATGGAAGAGAAGAATAAAAATGCAATGTGCATGTCAAAGTAAAAAGGAAGAGGAGAATAAAACAAGTTATATGATGGTTTGTCAGCACAAATCTAAAAAGTATGGAAGAAGAAAAAATACTTAGAATAAGGTAACGAACACTGCGTACTGAATGTACACACATACATAGTGACTACAGGGATATTCAATAACTTAAAAACTAGCTCTGATATCAAGCAGCCTTGCTGCAATTTTCTTGTTTTAAACCCTGGTACTAATTCTATCAATGTCTTTTTTACCAAACTGCTAAGTTACAAGGATGAAAACAAACCAACACTGGTTGCCAAGCGTTAGTAGGAGACACACACACACACACATGACAGGCATCTTTCAGTTTCTATCAACCAAATCCACTCACAAAGTTTTGGTTGGCTAAGTGCTTTTGGTAGAAGACACTTGCCCAATGTGTGACACAGTGGGACTGAACCTAGAACCATGTAGTTGGGAAGCAAACTTCTTAATACTTGGCAACATCTATACTTACACAAAAAATATTTCAGTGTTAAATGTACAAATGAGCTTGTTACCCAATCACTTCTTCAAATTCCTTACCACTACCCATTACCTCTCTAACTGCAACTCTCCCTTGTTACCACTTATTTTTCTTGCTCCCCAGAACTACATCACTTGTTGTCCATTCTTCATCCATTAATACTGCTCTCTCTCTCTCTATTCACATTTTACACTGATCACCCACCCACAGCTGAGCCATCTAATTATCTTTCATCCCCACTCACCAAACATCTCTCACTTTCCTCATGCACTATACTTGCTTCTATATCTCTCCCCCACCCCATGTCACTCTTATTTCTTTATTGCCCACAAGGGGCTAAACATAGAGGGGACAAACAAGGCCAGACAAAGGGATTAAGTTGATTAGATCGACCCCAGTGCGTAACTGGTACTTAATTTATCGACCCCGAAAGTATGAAAGGCAAAGTCAACCTCAACGGAATTTGAACTCAGAACGTAATGGCAGACGAAATACCTATTTCTTTAATACCGCTAAGTATTTCGCCTGGTGAGCTAACGTTTCTGCCAGCTGGCTGACCCATCCACAGGTTTTCTCTCTCTCATCCTTCTCCTGTCTACTGTATCATCATTACTATTCCACTGCACCTTCCCCACCACATTCTTCTGTACCTTCCTACCCCCGAACTCATGCATCATTGGTCATTCCTCACTCCTTATCCACCAGTCACTACATCCACCCCTCAACCCCACCTAATCTTTACAGTTGCTACTAGCCCCACTTCCCATCACCCAAATTCCACCTCTTTCACTCCCCCATACACTCTTGCAACCTCCATCCACCCACACTCTTAGATCTTCAATCTGTACTCACTTATGCTCATCTTTATGGGACATCCTTCCAGCTCCAACCAATCACTCCAACTTTCTCTTCTAAGTGTGAATAGTTTTACAGCAAGAAACCTATTCTATTTTTTCTATCATACTTTTAACTCCTCATTTTCTGGCATAAAACCACACCCCATCTGGGTTTTCCAATCTTGCAAGCTGCATGCACCTCACTAAAGCTGGTAGCACAAAAGAAATTTAAAAAAAGCTTTCAGTACATACTGTACAGTGGTTGATGTTAGGAAAGGCATCCAGCCATAAAAACCATGCCAAAGCAGACACTAGAACACAATGCAGTCCTTGGACCCATCAGATCTTATCAAACTATCCAACACATGACAGCATGGAACATGGATGTTAAATGATGATGATGGTGAGGATGAGCATGATGATGATGACTTTCCATCCAAATATGAAAATTTTTTAAATTTTAAGATACATTGCTAGAAAAATATAAATTTAAATGGCTCAAACCATGTCTAACCCAACAGCTCCACTTGATGAAGTATTTTAAGTCAATTTTTGGGACACTATGGTCTGTTAGAGAAGGCAGGGGTTGTTGTTGGCAGAAAGATATCTGGGAATCAGTAGTTGGTTTATTATTTCCTGGTATCATTTGAAAGTTAGAAGCAGTTATTGAAGCCAAAGGTGACTGACTTTATTGAATAACATTATAGAAAAGGAGATTTATTTTTATCTTCATAGCACTTTTTGATAATAAAGTTATTATCTGTTATTATATATCTGTTTTTCTTATAAAGATAAATCTGTCTTCAAATATCTTATGCACCTTGTGTGTGTGTGAGTGTGTGTGTGTGTGTGTGTGTGTGTGCACTTCGTTTTTGGATTTGGTTTGCAAGATTCTTTATGTGAGTTCGTGTGTTGAAGCATATTCTGTTGTGTCTGGGGAGAGTCATTTTCTTTTTGCGCCTTATAATTTTACACACTCACTGGTAAAATTTCCACTTATTTCTTATTTTTATTTTCCTAAAATTTTCATTGTGTCTTGCAACCTTTTAGACTATTAAAAAGGTTGCAAGACGCAACGAAAATTTTAGGAAAATAAAAATAAGAAATAGGTGGAAATTTTACCGGTGAATGTGTTAAATTATAAGGCACAAAAAGAAAATGACTCTCCCCAGACACAACAGAATATATATATATGTATTCAACAATTTTTCAACAAAATTATATTCCTTCATCAGGAAATAGCTGAGCCTGTACTTGAAAGAAATCATTTGTTAGTTTTCAGAAAGTAAATGATTTCCGTTTTTGGAAAACTGAGATAACAAACCGAGATAGTAAATGTTTGATATATAGGCCATAAATCTCACAAATTTTTCCAGTTTTAGGGTTAGAGGAGATTGGGACCTACTGCCAAGTAGTGTTTACCATATTTGATAGTATAAAAGATGCACAGTCTTATTAGGTACATTACAATTTCAAGAAAAAAAATTTTAGTGCATTAAAGCATGCAATATAGATCCAACTTTGCATATGGGACCCAGGGTAATTTTTTTGAGATACTGTTTTAAAAATTATGTGTGTTATATATGCCATCAAATATGATATATATTTTTTCTGTTATGATGACAAATGTACCAGAAATTAGTCAGGGATATACTGAGGTGTTGTCTTCATTGATCTGCTTCAGTTAACTTCAGTAGGATTCTTGCAGATGGAGCAATATTGTAGAATCTTTGGCATCAATGTGGAGAGTGCTGTTTTGGTCAATCAGTGAATCAAGAAACAGTTATGCTGTTTGTTGGTAAATGAGTTTGGGCTGTGCTGAATATTTTCTGCAGCCCTTTGTTGATGATGTTGTTGTGGAGATGATGTATTTTTAGTTCAAGCAATGTTACAAACTGCTGCTAGTATTTTAGTCAATCTCTTCATTTCCCTAACGAGTGGGAGGGAATTTTCACTCTGGAGAAAGCCTTTTTTTTTTTTAGGTTCTTGCTTTTTGTTTTGTTTGTTTTTTTCTTCTTTTTTATGAGTTGTGTTGAAGTGTAGTTTAAGCATCATATAATGGTAACTATCTCCTGAAACATTTTCAAGTCTCTATAAGTCTATAAGAAGTATGACTGAAAGACCAGTTAACAAGCTATAGGTCATATATAATTGCTCTCCAGTTTGTTATAAGATACATTTCTAATAATAAAAAAAAAACGACCATGCAAGTTATATAATGATATCATAATAATAGAGGTAAGAACTGTATAAATCATAATAAACATTGTTCTTCAAATTAAGAGTTATATCTCCATCCTTAAAACTAAGCAAGAGCTAAACTACCAGATGAGTAAATGAGATCAAATTATAGGTTGATGCCGGAGGCTTAAAGTATAATCTCTCTCTCTCTCTCTATCTATCTATCTATCTATATATCTATCTATCTATCTATCTCCCCTCTTTCCCAGATCACTTTCCTTTGCATAATCAATATCTTATTTTTATTCTATCCTCTCTTATTTTATTACAACAGGAATGTTCTGGAAGACAGATAAGTTAAGCATTACTTTTTTATTGTCAACTCAATGTTTATATTCAATTATCAACCATTTGAATAAAAACAAAAATCAATATTGTAATCATACATACATACAAAAATGCATACATACATACATACATATCAACCATTATGTTATATATGTATAAATGTATATAAAGCACAATTATATCCACACACACATATATATACACCTATATACATACATATATACCTATTTACATATATACATACATATATATACATATATACATATACATATATACATACATACACATACATACATATATACACACATATATATACATACATACATATATATATAAATATATACACACACACACATACACACACACACAATTACATACATACACACACAGAAATACCTATCAGACAATCTATTTTATCTATTGCATCTGATTTTTCTTTTTTCTTCTCCCCCCCCCCTCTCTTTAGGTAGGACACACTTAATTCTACATATTTCAGCACCCACAATAGGAAAAGCTATCTGGAAAAGGCTGCTATGATGAGTGTTAAGTAAAGGCTAAGTGGAAATAGCTGCTAGTGATACATACAATGGGCATTTAGTTTTGAAATGTTTATGTACCAACTCAAAATAAAAAACAAACATTCTTTTCAAAGAAAAAATAGATGTAAAATAGTAAACATAAAAACAGAAATATATATCTATATTATAACTTAGTCATGGGAAGAAGAGCAGAATGGAGAGAGGAAAGGAGAGAGTTATCTCCAGGTCAAACTGGCCTGAATGTTTCCAGCAAAGAGGACTTCACCAAAGGCATTCAAAAGCTAGGTTGTGGTGTTAAACTAGGCAAATTGAGCCAATTATTTTCCATATGGATATTTATGAAGATCTTATGAAGATGATAAAATGACTATCATTTTTCTTACTTAATCTCAGAAGTAAATGCTATTGAATTAACCATTTATTGGGTCGAGTTTTCATTCCCATATATAAATATATATTTACATGCTACTATTTATAGCTTTATATGCTTTAAGATACAATGTTCCAAAAAAGAATTATACACACACACATATTTAATATCATCTGAGAAATAACCTTATAACATACATTTCAAGACTCCTCAAATATATGTGAAATACTCAGCAATCAACAACTGTTGTCAATGCACAGAAGCAATTGTTGTGTTTGGATTTAAGCCTGTTCATTCCATCTTCTTGTTGGCTTGTCCCTTGAATCTAAGGATTGATTTCTTCTCCTGGAAGAACATTTGGACCATTAATGCCAGTGGCAAATGAAGCCAATCCTCAATAGTGTGTGTAGGATACACAATTGTATCAGCTACATGTGGTTGCTGGAGTTGGTAATGGTTACTGCTGTTTGGCCTTCTGCTACCACTGTCTCTCCTCCTCTTTTCTTATTCTTTCTCTTTGAAACAATATGTTATTTTTTATGTTTTGTCAGTAGTCAGGATGGTTGGTTATGGTTGTCTTGAAAAACCAATGGGTTGAAGCTTCAGAATTTTGGAGATAGATAGATAGATAGAGAGGAGAGAGAGAGAGAGAGAGAGAGAGAGAGAGAGAGAGAGAGAGAGAGAGAGAGATGATACTTTAAGCCTCCAGCATCAACCTATAATTTGATCTCTTTCACTCATTCAGCAATTTTGGGGAATGGGAAAGAATGAAAGGCAAATTCAACCTTGGCAGAATTTGAACTCAGAATGTAAAACAGATGAAATGCTGCTAAGCATTGCCCAACATGCTACTGACTCCTTTCTACTCTAGGCACAAGACCCGAAATTTTTGGAGAGAGGGCCAGTCAATTATATCGTGCAACTGGTACTTAATTTATTGATCCCGAAAGGATGAAAGGCAAAGTCAACCTCAGTGGAATTTGAACTCGGAACATAAAGACAGTACCACTAAGGATTTCGCCCAGCGCGCTAACATTTCTACCAACTCACCACCTTTAATAATGAATAAATAATACCAAAAGATTTTCAAGAATCTTGTTTTGTTATATAATAATTCTGCAAAGAATATTTCCAGAATTTTCAACTTTAATATGTACCTCACATCAATACAACAACGACAATAACTACATTCCGGATTGTAATAATGGAATAAGCGGATGTACTTAAAGAGGACACAGCTTGGATTTTTTGCTCTACCTATATAATATAAGCAATAGTTCTTTTTGGAATAGAGAATCTCAAAGCAATAAAGCTTTAAATAATAGTATGTAAAAACCCCTTTTGGAAAGATTTCTAGTTTTATGTGCTTTGAGATACAATGTTCCAAAAAAAATTAATTCATGTTCTCTCAAAAGTTTATAAAATTCTTTTGATATCAACAATATAAAACAATATTTTATCAACCTCTGGCAGAAACGTTAGCACACCAGGTGAAATGTTTAGTGGTATTTCATCTATCTTTATGTTCTGAGTTCAAATTCCGAGGTCAACTTTGCCTTTCATCCTTTCAGGGTTGATAAATTAAGTACTAATTGTGTACTGGAGTCAATCTAATTGATTTCCCCCACCCTCCCCAAAAATTTTGGGCCTTGTGCCTAGAATAGAAAAGAATATTTTATCAATCTATTTTTGGATGAAGTTTTATAAACATTAATTAATAAAAGATTATTTATTTATTAATTATCAATAAAAATATTTATTAACAGCTCTTTTAAGTTTTCTTGAGATTTTAATTGTGGACTAAAAACATTCCAAACCTGACCTTCTGCAACTGAGAAAACAACTCTAACAGAACAGACGCAAGTGAAATGTTTTTCAATAACTTGTATTCAATAATAGTAGTTAATGTCACCTTCTGTCATAAGTTATCTTACAAGGACTAGTATTATATCAAGTGACACTGTTTATTACTCATCAGAATTCTTTCTCTTTTAAGATTTCCTTTTATGAGAAGAATAAGAAAAACTCTATTAGAATTGTTGATATTAGAGGAATTATAAAAGATTGAATATTAAAACTGACAGAAGAAAATATATCCTGAAATGTGACAAAATATTTTAAAAGCCTGATATAATTCAATTTACAATTAATACTTGATAAGTATATGAAATACCATAATCAGGTGTAATACTGTCAAAAGCTCTTTGATTTCAAACTGACATCAAACAGAAAACTTCCAAAGAAGGAACATAGCAAGGTAAAAACATTCAATGATCTAATATAATAACTGATGAGACTTTTTCTTTTTGGTCTTCAAATATCATCATAGCTATTGGGGATACATTAACATCAAATGAAATGATATAAAGTGATTGTGTATATTGACCAATAATAGTAGTAATATACCAGTATAATAATAAAATAATGGTATGTCTCTGGGAAATTTATGACAGCAGTTTTATTCTTATAAATATGCCATTATTTTAAAAACATTAAAACCCTATGGGAAAAAGTCAGCTATGTTTAATTTTATAGAGACACAAACACACATCACACACATGCATATGTGTGTGATGTGTGTCTGAGTGTGTATACATACATACATATATATATATATATACATGTATATATACATATATAATCGTCATCATCATTTAACGTCCATTGTCCATGCTGGCATGGGTTAGACAGTTTGACCAGGGCTGGCAAGCTGGAAGGCTGTACCAGACTCCAGTCTGATTTGGCATGGTTTCTACAGCTGGATGCCCTTCCTAACACCAACTACTCCAAGGGTGTAATGGGTGCTTTTGTTTGCTATTTGTGTGACACTGGTATCTTCTACAACTGTGATTTTGCTCAGCTTGATGGGTCTTCTTCTCAAGCACAAGATAATGTCAAAGGTTTCAGTCATTGCCTCCATGAGGCCCAACACTCGAAACGAGCTTTTTATATGCCACCAGCATGGGTGCCAGTTACGTGACACAAGCATCAGCCACAACTATGATTTCACTTGGCTTGACAGGCTTCCTCAAGCATAGCATATCACCAAAGGTCTCAGTCACTAGTCATTACCTGAATGAGGCTCAACATTTGAAGAACATGCTTCATCACTTTGTTTCATATCTTCGTGGGTCTATCTCTAACACAGGTTCCCTCCACAGAGTTTGGCACTTCTTAACACAGCTGTCACAGCCCATGTTTCACTGCCATGTAGCTTAGCTGTTTGCACACAAGCATCATACAATCTGCCTTTCACTCTGTGAGAGAGGCCATTTGTTGCCAGCAGAGGTAGAAGCACTCTGAACTTTGCCCAGCCTAATCTTATTTTTACAACTATGCTCTCGGAGCATCCACTTCTGCTACTAACTTGGTCACTTAGATAACAGAAGCTATCTACTACTACAGGCTTACCCAACTGGCAGTTGATGGAGTTTGTTTTTCTGTACATTTTCAGTATTTATTGTAGCTGTGCATCTTCCACATACAAAAACTATTTTCCCTGTTAACATTCCTCTGATATTGTTGCATATTTTATATGTTCATGGCTTACACTGGGTACATCTTATGGAGTTCCTACCTATGCCTTTTCTACAGATCGAGCAGGACCCTCTACCTGAAGGGAGTTGTGATTTGTCTACCTTCCTTCTTACTAAGACTTTTGAATTTATGTATATATATCTATATACACATTATATGTATATATATATATATCTATATACACATTATATGTATATATATATATATATCTATATACACATTATATGTATATATATATATCTATATACACATTATATATATATATATATATATATATATATATTCATATATATATGTATACACACACACACACACACACACCGAGCTGGCATACAGGATGCTTACAGCCATTGGACTGAGAGGAGTGAAGGGTGGTTGTGCAAGAGGCAGCTAAAAGAGCTTCTAGTTGGCTTTGGAAGAAGACAGAGGAGTTAAGCTGGAAACCAGGAGGAGATGAGGAACAGTGATTTGGCCACCTCTGCTGACCCACCAATGGGAGGATTCTACAGTTCAGAATCGAAACACCCAATGAACATTGAATACTGTCTGATGACATCAGTTCTTCCTGGCCAAAGCTCCATTCACCAAAGTGAATGGAGAAAGCACCTCTGTCTAGGTGTTATTAACATATATACGTTCATAAATATATCCATATCCATTTCCTTCATCAATTATCACATGTGTGTGTGTAAATACACTCATACATATATACACACATGCATACATATGTGTCTATGTATCTATGCATGCATAAGTGTGTGTATTAATATGTGTGTGCATGCATGTGAAAAAAGCTGATGATTAACCTCATCTCAACCCAGAGTTTCTTACCATGTACAATCTTTCAGGTAACAAAATGATGTTACCTGAATGATCATACATAGGGAAAGAGGGTAGTGATGGAGTGAATCATCAGCTTTTATCAAATAAGTAACATTTAATATGTGTACTGAGGTCTCTTCTAGTTTGTAGCATCACAACCATCCGTACAAATATATACACAGACACATGCCTTCATATATACCTAGGGACCCACGGTTGGCAATATACTCTTCCAGGAGCCATTACTGCTTGATGACCTTTCTTGTGAACCTAGAAGTACAAGACTAGTATACACTTAGCAAAGACTTGGATGAAAAGCACTGTACATGCCATGAAAAGGCTATGCATGGGTATATTTCTTGTGAATTGGAAGAGCATGATAATATGGATTTCAAATTTTGGCACAAGTCCAGCAAGCTCGGGGAAGAAAGTAAGTCAATTACATCAACTCTAGTGCTCAACTAGTACTTATTTCATGGACCTTGAAAGGATGAAAGGTAAAATTCAACCTCAGCAGAATTTGAACTCAGAATGTAAAGAAGGACAAAATGCTGCTAAGTATTTTACCTGGCATGCTTGTGATTCTGTCAGTATAATAATATTGATTTCAAATTTTAGCACAATTTTGGGGAAGGGGTGTAAGTCAATTACATTGACCCCAGTATTCAACTGGTACTTATTTTTTGACCCTGAAAAGGATGAAAGGCAAAGTCAAACTTGGCAAAATTTGAATTCAGAATGTGAATATGGATGAAATACTAAGCATTTTGCCTAGCATGCTAATGATTCTACCAGTATAATAATGTTGACATGAGGTGTACCCTCTCTTGGACTAATAATAATCATATCACTTCTTGAAGATTATGCTTTTGTAATCCAAAAAAACAGCAGATTACCACAAAATATCTAATGAATAAAAGAAATAGTGAAGCTCTTAAACTTCCAAGAAGCAACCATAAATGTTGATCATATCACTGTTCTATGGAAGACATAAATGTGATCAGCAGCTGCCCAGAAATGTAATTAAATTACAACCTCCCAATGCAGCATAATGCTGTTGCTAAAACAATATACAATTCCAACCCTAGAGAAAACTTCTTTAGGATAAATATAGACAACATCTCTGTTATTGAATGCATACATAGCAACACAAGGAATATTGACAGAACATTTTTCATGAGAACTTCTACCAAGTGCAAATATAACAAGCCTGATATAAGACAGAACAGAGTAGGACAAGCCTGATTTAGGACAGAAAAGAAAAGTCATGTATGGCCATACAAGTGAACTGCCCTACAAACTCTTCTAAAATCAGCGAGAAGGTGAATATTTATGGACAACTGCTTCAAAATCAGCAGCTCCTCTATCCTGATTATAAACTCACCATAATTATACGAATAATTATTGGTGTAATTGGTTAAGTGAGATTCTAGGAAATCAAAGATTATCAGGAAAAGAAAGTAACCAGCTAACACATGATCAACAAATAAAACCTCTAAATAGAAAAGAGAAAATACGCAAAGTTTTTCTAAAGTATAGTTGTTTAACATTACTGTCATCCAAATACCAGTGATGCTGCTTTGTTTCTTTATTAGAGATAGCTCCTTCCTTTTACGAAGAATTCTGATGAATATAAAAAAGAAGAAAGAAATGCTTGCATAAATGCATACATTTAAGAAACAGACAGACAGAAATTTCCACACACAAATTTAGAGAAATTAATCTGACCGTGTCTCATTATAAATTTCAATTTGCATAATACTGGGCTTAACAAAGAGATTCCCTTTCCTTAGAAAATGAAAGTTACTTGATTCAAATACACAAATGTGTAATATTGTATGGCAACAAAGAATTAATAGAAGCAAAAAGCCAATTTCCAGTCATGAAGATTATATACTGAATCATAAGATGTTGAAGATAATTTAATATTATGCACTCAGCATCAGAGTATCAGACAGCTACCTCACTGTACATTTTGAGCTCAAATCTTGCTAAAGGCAGCATATTTTTTATTCTCACAAGCTTTATAAAATAAGTAATAGTAAACAACTCTTTTACTTTTTTACTTGTTTCAGTCATTTGACTGTGGCCATGCTGGAGCACCGCCTTTAGTCGAGCAAATCGACCCCAGGACTTATTCTTTGTAAGCCTGGTACTTATTCTATTGGTCTCTTTTGCCGAAACGCTAAGTTATGGGGACATAAACACACCACCATCGGTTGTCAAGCAATGTTGAGGGGGGAGAGAAACACAGACATACAAACTTCTATACACACATACATAAATATATACATATATATGATGGGCTTCTTTCAGATTCCGTCTACTAAATCCATTCACAAGGCTTTGGTCAGCCCGAGGCTATAGTTGAAGACACTTGCCCAAGGTGCCACACAGTGGGACTGAACCCGGAACCAAGTGCTTCATAAGCAAATACTTACCACACACCCACTCCTACTCCTATGTTACTTTCCTTCCAACATTTATGGCTTTGTACCTCTCTTAGAAATCAATAATTATATTTTGTGTTATGGTGGTTAAGAATATTCATAAATAAAATATATTCTGAACAATGCATCATCATCAGCATCATCCTTTTCACATCTGTATTCCATTTCTGGCATATGTTGGATGGTTCATTAAATGTCAAATTTCCATGCATCCAGTATCATCTCACTGATGTCAATAAATTCTTCATATCCAATTTAATGTCCACACAAAACCTTCTGTTTCTAATAAATTTCTCTTCCCCCACATCTTGAACATTCTTTTATATATTTATGAGTCCTACCTCCAGTACTAAACATGCCATCAAAGTATAAGAAGTCATTTACTACTTAAAGTTTACTCCTACTCTTCCAACACATCTAAAGTTTTGATTGGTTAGTAAACTTGACATCTTATTGCACCTTTTATGCATCATTATTTGCACTAACCACAAAGTACTTTAGCTGAAACTCAATCCAATATGTGTGACTTCTGCAACAAATACCTAATTTCACATTTAAACTTTTGGAACATACCTTTTCATCTAAATTACAAACATATTTTGCAGTTTCTACATAGTCTTTTCTTTTTTTTTTTTTTTTTTTTTTCTTATCTAGTAAAAGAGACAGATGCAGTATTCACATTTCAACCAGCCCGTTCCAGCACTGATAATATTTGGCATAAAAAACAACAACAATGATGATGGTAGTGGAGGGTGTGGTGTGGTGTGTGTGTGTTCTTATGCAAATGTTGGGGGTGAGAACTGGAGCATTTAAAAGCAAATACTGAGCCAAAATAATTTTCCAATTAAATGATCTCCCCTTATGTCAGTGTCCATTTTGCAGTTTGTATTTTGCAAGAACAATAAAATAAGCAGTGGACAAAGTACTGGAGATCAATATAAACGACCTCTCAAGGAAGTTCTCCAGCATGGCCATAAGCAAATAACAGAAACTAGTGAAAGAGAAAATAATATTTATAAAAAGAAAAATAATTTTATTGGTTTCAAATTTTGGCACAAGCCAAGCAGTTTCAGGGTATGGAGTAAGTCAATTGCACTGACTCCGGTATTCAACTGGTATTTATTTTATTGACCCCGAAAAGGATGAAAGGCAAAATTTACCTCAGTAGAATTTGGACTTAAAACGTAAGGACAGACAAAATGCCACAAAGCATTTTGCCTGGCATGCTAACAATTCTGTTAAAAATAATCATATTGGTTTCAAATTTTGGCACATGGCCAGCAATTTCAGGAGACAGGGTAAGTCAATTGCATTGACCCCAGTGTTCAACTGGTACCTATTTTATCGACCTTAAAATGATGAAAGGCAATGTCAACCTTGACAGGATTTGAACCCAGAACATAAATACAGATGAAATACCACTAAGCATTTTGCTCAGCTTGCTAACAACTCTGCCAGCTTGCCACTTTAAAAAGTATAATAATATTAATGAATATGAAATGAAAGATTTATCTATGCTAAAATATATTTAGATATTAATATGCAGTGAGAAGTAAAAGATTTCTTGCATAAGGAATGTACTCAATGATTGTTTCATCCATGTTAAAGACATTTCATTACTGCCACAAATTTGGCATCCTGTGAGGATTCTTCATTTCTCTTACTGTCTTCTTTTCTTGAAAAGCTCCATCAATCACACTTAATTTCATTTATAGTTAAATGTGATTGACATAGTGATTCAGATTTCATTGCCCGAAATAAGTATATACTTTTAAAGATGACCTAATTTTCAGATGTATATTGGCAGGTTAAGTGAAAGCATCCAATGATGGAATATATTTGTTTGTTGCTAACACCAACAGCACAAACTGGAGATTGGATTTAAAGGAAACTGTGAAACGGAAAACTGTTAATTTGCATAACCTCATTGATAGCTATGCAATTACACAATCTCTAGCCCACTGCTTCCTTGTGTGTGTGTATCAATGCTAGCAACCAACAATTGTCAGCTTTTGCTAATGAATACCTTCACTTAATCTTAGAGCATTCGGATTACTCTGCCAAATGTAATGGTTATTTATTCACATCATTTTGAATTAGTCCTGCATTATCTTGTAGCTTTAAGATTTTGATGATGTGATTGTTATTTTTAGGATGAAATTTTAGGGCAGGTGTGAAAGGCTGGATCTGGCTATTATGAACATAAAACAGATAGAATATTTTGGCCTAATATGGTAGGTTTAAATGTTACAGGGTAAACACTCCAATAAACATTTGACACCTAGATCATTATTTTGTCACCATATTTCATTAAAATACACTGCTTTTTGTTTCAATTTTGAAAATAATGAAAAATGCAGTAAAAAATTTAGTAGAATTTATTCAGATCAACTTTGGAATATATTTGTGAAATTTTGATGCAAGTTTTTAGATGACTTTAAAGCAGAAAGTTTTAGGAGTGATCTCTGGCAGTTTAGTATCAAGAAACTAGCTGAATAATACCCACTTTTCATGACAATTCCTTCCAATTCAATAGCCCTATTTCATTCTGTAGGTTACAACTGCTTATCACTTACAACTTCTGCTAGACATTTTATATTCTAAACTTAGCTAAAACCACACGAGGAGATTTAGCTTTCTCTTTAAAACCAATAAATATTTCTACCTCCAGTAACTGCTAGTTTTACGCACTGCCTAAAAATATTCCACTATTTCAAATTTAACAGCTCACTGCATAGGAAAGGAGAAACTGAGTATGCAGGTCACATCTATCATTACTTGAATTTGTAAGTATCTCTGCCTTATGCTACTGGTGAGTGAATCGTTATGTGGTTGCTCAACCAGCTAGAAAGAGTAGCCTAATCTTTCTCCTCTATATTTTTCTCTTTCACTTGTTTCAGTCATTAGACTGTGGCTATACTGGGGCACCCTCTTGAAGGATTTTAGTTGAATGAATTGACCCAAGTAGTTTTTTTTTTTCTTTTAATCCTGGAACTTATTCTATCGGTTTCTTTTGCTTAACTGCTAAGTTATGGAAATGTAAACACACTAACACCAACTGTCAAGCAGTGATGGGGGCAAACAGACACAAAGACACACACACACACACATAGATATAGGCATATACAGATGTGTGTGTGAGAGAGAGAGAGAGAGAGAGAGATGCACTTCTTTTGGTTTCCGTCTACCAAATCCACTTAGAAGGCTATGGTCAGTTTGAGGTTATTGTAGAAGACACTTGCCCAAAGTGCCACACAATGGGACTGAACCAGGAACAATGTGATTGGGAAGCAAACTTCTTACCACAGAGCCATGCCTGCACCTATGTTGTCTGTACCAACAAGTTACTGATTGAAAAAGAAAAAGGAAGCTAACTCATTAGCTAAATGAACATTCACTATGATCTTCAGGTCTCATTTCTCAGGTGGTGCATCCATTCAGATACTGTCATTTAAGAGTACATTCAAAAGAAACCCTTCTCTTATCATCATCACCATCATCATTTAATGTCCATTTTCCATAATGGCATAGAATGGACAGTTTGACAGGAGTTGGTCAGCTGGTGAGCTGCCCAGGCTCCAAGTTTATTTTGGCATAGTTTCTACAGTTGGATGCCCTTTCAAATCCCAACCATTTTACAGAGTATACTGGATGTTTTTACACAGCACTGGCACAAGTGCTTTTACATGGCACCAGCATGGGTGCATTTTACATGGCACTGGCACCCATGACCCTGCAAGAATAGGAATGCTCAACTAATATAAGGAATGCAGAGGATTTCATGCTGTCCTCCTCTCCATTCCACATTTTGTACCATTTTAAAGGACTATGTTCTGCACCCCACCCCACTGATAATGTTTCTTATAAAGCAAATTCTCTTCTTGTTAGTTATTAAGTTAAATCTTTCTTTCCACTTTATTGAAATTCCTGCTTTTATTCCTGTGCTTTTGTAAAATCTAATGTTCAGTCCCTGACTCGATTTTAATAGACATATAGCTTATATTCAAATAAATAGACTACACACCAGTGGCAATATATATATTAAAAACCAAATGAAACAGCTGCTGCAGAAAGAGCACAGCATCTTTCTAAGTAAGGAATGATTATAATACAGAAAAATATTGCTTAAGCATGAAAGAACAATTATCAAATCTCAATATAAGACTTGTATAAAATGCAAATAAACAGCTGCATATGCGCATAAATGCACATCATTTAAATTTCAGTCTATAAAACACCTAATTCATCACTCATATAGGCATTACAAAAACATTTCTGCATCCCAAATATCAAGTGAAATAAATGGTTGTTTTATTCTACCTACTTGTCCAAGCCTTTTGTTCTTGTGCGTGAGAGGTCAAAATTCACTTTTTTTCTCATACATTTATTTGTCTGAAACACGTACCTTCTATGGTCAACTGATACAACTATTTTTCATCCACCATTCATAGAACATCACCATACCAACACAGTCTTATTTCTGGCATACATCACTTAATGCCTAATAATCACAGTGATCACAGATATTTTTCCCTTTTTATGCAGATTAACATGTATGTATTTATGTATATAATTATATATATATATATATATATATATATATATACATATACACACATACTATATAAATATATATATATATACATATATATACATATATATATATATACATATATACACATACAAACATACTATATATATATATATGCATACATATATATAAACATATATATTTATACATATATACACATACAAACATACTATATATATATATATATATATATATATGCATACATATATATAAACATATATACATGTATATATATGTGTGTGTGTGTGTGTGTGCATATGTTTGTGTGTCTGTGTTTGTTCTCCTAACATCGCTTGACAACCGGTGCTGTGTGTTTACATCCCCAAAACTTAGTGGTTCAGCAAAAAAGACCGCTAGAATAAGTCGATTTGCTCGACTAAAGGCGGTGCTCCAGCATGGCCACAATCAAATGACTGAAACAAATAAAAGAGTAAAGAGTATATATATACGCATATATACTATATATATACATATATATGCATATATATATATATATCTATAGGCGCAGGAGTGGCTGTGTGGTAAGTAGCTTGTCTACCAACCACATGGTTCCGGGTTCAGTCCCACAGCGTGGCACCTTGGGCAAGTGTCTTCTACTATAACCTTGGGCCGACCAAAGCCTTGTGAGTGGATTTGGTAGACGGAAACTGAAAGAAGCCCGTCGTATATATGTATATATATATATATATGCGTGTGTGTGTTTGTGTGTCTGTGTTTGTCCCCTAGCATTGCTTGACAACCGATGCTGGTGTGTTTATGTCCCCGTTACTTAGTGGTTCGGCAAAAGAGACCGATGGAATAAGTACTGGGCTTACAAAAGAATAAGTTCCGTGGTCGAGTTGCTCGATTAAAGGCGGTGCTCCAGCATGGTCACAGTCAAATGACTGAAACAAGTAAAAGAGTAAAAGAGTATATTTATATATATATACTATATATATATATATATATATATATATATACATATATATGCATATATATCTACTACATATGTGGAAAACCAGTGTGTGTGTGTTTGTGGCATTGTTAGCTAACTCCTCCTACATCGTTTTATTGATTTTGATGAAACTTGACACATGAGTAGAACATATATATATGTATACATATCTATATATATAAAGATGAGGATGTGTGTCTGTCTGTTTGTCTGTGTGAATCCCTAAAACTTGAGAACTACACAACCAATTTCATTCAAATTTTACACATGCCTTACTTAGGGTCCATGTAGTGTCATAGGCCAAAAAAATGTTTAACTTCTGGCCTAGTGGAATCCCACAGCAATCTCATATCTTCTTCACTATTTCAGTATTACGTGTCAAAAGTGAAACAATAACATCTCTCTATTGTAATGTCAGATACTTTCACTTTAATACTGAAACTATAAGACGGATGACCTGTAAGTGGATATAAAACCCAAATTAAAAAGATTCTTAACAATTCAACTTCTCAGGTTGACATTAAGACACCCACCTCCAATAGGGGCTTTAACTCTCACTTTTAGAGCTCCATGGCCTCCACTTTTCAGGAGCAAAATCCTTTTAACAGGTTCTATAAGACTGGAATTTTGGAATATGCACATAAAAATCAGTAGTATGGGATACACATGTCATGATTAGAATTGTTTTAGGGTGTGTAAAGAGGGAAAGAACCCTCATCTGCAATTTTGATGAAATTCAAAACATAGGTATTCCAGTTCATTACAGAAAATATAACAGAAAAGTCTAATTCTTCAATTGTGGAGGTACATGGCCAAGTGGTTGGAACAGCGGACTTGCAGTCGAGGGATCGCGGGTTGAAATCTCAGACCAGGCGATTTGTGTGTTTATGAGCGAAACACCTAAGCTCCACGCGGCTCCAGCAGAAGGTAATGGTGAACTTCTGCTGAATCTTTCGCCACAACTTTCTCTCACTCTTTCCTCCTGCATCTATCAGCTCATCTGTGACAGACCGGCGTCCCGTCCAGGTGGGGAACCTATACGCCAAGGAAACTGGGAAACCGGCCCTTATGAGAAGGAACAATTCTTCAATTGTATGTAACATAGACAATGCCGGGTATCTCTGCTAGTATATATATATATATATATATATATGAAATATATCTACTACAGATTTTCAGATTGTAAGCCCAATCTCCTAACTATGAGACAACATACACATCCTAAATTCATAGACCAATTAAACACTGAATGTGAAAGACCAGTTCAACATGTAAGATTCTGTAAAAGTAACCCTAGTAAACCACTAACTTAACTTGGAATTTCTTATCATTACTGACCCTATTTCTTAACCCCTTGACTTATGTAACATTTGGAGAGTGTTCAGACCTTGCCTAACCATTTCTAAACTGCTAAACCTCACCAGACTTTAAGAATTTAGTGACATGTTAGACAGCATCCTTCTGTAAACAGTGCCACATAAAGTTGCCTTCATGTTAAATACTAGTGATATCCTTACTACATAATGGTGTATGTAGTAGTACATATCATTACTGACTGAATTACAGTTTATTCTTATGTCTTACACTAAATTATACTGCTGTTATAGTAATATTGCATGAGCAAATGACAATACTTTGACCTGAGATATGAAGGCTAGTCACATGAAATATGGGAAAAATTGAAATAAAACTTGAATATTTTTAATCCAAACGACATTTATGTATTTTGTGTTTGTATCTTCGTTGTGTATCTTTTACATCTTTAATGGCAATGTTAATCAATCTTCAAACTTAGAATGAAAACCTAAAGATTTGTTATTGAAAATATTGCCATAAATCATTTAGTTTATAGATTATGTTTTTCCTTTCAATGTAATATTTGTTATCATAAACAGGACCATTAAAAGTATTGTAACTAAACTAAAGTAATATTATTTTTCTGAGCAGTAATATACAAGTCTCTAAAATTCATATTAGTAATGTCTTTAGAATTTACTGTATCATTTTTTTTATTTCCCTATAAAATTCAAATTTTACCACTATTTCATCATTGAGCCAACAATAAATAAAATCAATGTTTTCAGTAAAACCATTGATTTTCATTAATGACTTCTTGATATCATCTTTCCATTTCTGGAGTAATTTTTTTTTTCATATGTTTCGATATTTTCTAAGTTGTCTTCATATTTTGTTTTAAGTTTCAGAATGCATATATGTATTTTATGATTTTTAATCTTTATGTTGGATAGTTTATTGATTTTAACAAATTTCAAATATCTTTCTTGGCAAAACAACCCTCTACTTCAAGGAAGGGTAACTGAACATATTTTTAGTTGATTATTTGTAATCAATGCATGATAGACAAGTTCTTCAATTATAACCTTTACTTATTCCAAAATATTTTATTTTTATGAACAAAGCAAAGCAGCAATTATATTTGCTACTTGTTTTGTTTCCAACACCATATATACAAAATCCCTCACAAACCCCTCTTCATGTCATGTCCTGTTTCACCACCACATGCACACAGACACCAAATGCAGGAAATTCTCCAGTCAACAAAGAATTCTTTACACAGTAACACTCAAGGCAATGAACGATCCTCTATGTGTTCACTTCAGCCAAACAAGGGAACTTCTACAGATTACTCAAGCCCACAAAGGAGCCACTACAGGGTCATTTGACTAACTAAAAATGATAGCTGAATCTTAGATAATAACAGTTTCAAATTTTGGCACAGGGCCAACAGTTTTAGAGGAGAGGGGAAGTCGATTACATCAATCCCAGAATTAGACTGGCACTTATTTTATTGACCCTGAAAGGATGAAAAGTAAAGTTGACTCAGTGGAATTTGAACCTAGAATGTACAGATGGATGAAATGTTGCTAAGCATTTTATCTAGCATGTTAATGATTCTGCCAGCTCACTGCCTTACAAAACTTTGATAATAATAGGACACATTAGATGGCATAATGTTACATAGCCCCAAAAAAGACAATATAGCCATGATTGGAGGGCTTTCCATTATGTCTGTTTGTTCAGGGTTGACTGTCACTCTAAACCAGCAAGATTACTACACCTAGTGAGTTGTTTACCCCCAGAACATCCCTAATTGACCAGGGTCATTATTAAAGGTATTCCAGCTGTGACCATCCCAATTTCTTAGGATTATTTTCAACTACATTATCAAATATGTTCTTCAGTTTTGTAAGCAGAAGGATATTATTTTATGGATTTTTCATTGCTATTTTGAGCAGGTTAAGTAACCACATCAAGACTTCTTCATGAGTTCATAAGGATAGTGGATTTGATATGTGTTACAATTATATTTGATATTTATGTATGTAGCTTGGCTTCTGTTCCTGAAGTACCACCACCACCACCACCAACAATAACAATAATAATAATAAAACGAGTTATGATCACAAGCATCAGAGACACAGTATGAACATCCAAAAATGAAAATAATACTCTAAAAATTTCCTTCAAAAGCAACTGTTCAGAATTCAAGAGTTTTCAAAAGATGTGAGGAGATGAAAATGGATAACTGACAGCTGCATTCTAGACATGTTCAACTAACTAAAAATATCTATTTGAAGGATAAAAGAAGAATAACACTTCTGTTCCATTTCAGTAGTAGTCAGTTTAGCAAACATAGGATTTCATCAGTTGAACGTGCTTTAGTTCTCAGAATAGCAATCAACTGTTAGAATTTTTCACATGGCAGTTTGAAAATACTTGCATATTGCAAGATCATTTGTTATATTTTAATATAAAAACAATAGGAGAAAAATAAAGAGAAGCAAAATTATATAATTTGTAAATGTTATATCTGAGCTTTTATAAACTGCTCTCTGCAAGACTATTCAAAGCTTAGAGTTAAGTAAGATAACATATTAAATCCAGGGAGAACTGAACTAGTGCTAAAATAAAATCGACTGTGTTGAATTAAATTGCTCTCTGCATATTGTGTGGGGACCACCAGCATGTCAAAGAATAGATCCAACATTTCCTCTGCATATCATAAAAGGCAACTAAAAGAGGTTGAAGTAGGATTTGCACTCCGACCTCATAAAACCCTCACTAGCAATGACTATCCAAACAAACCCATGGGTTGGGGATTGTTGCCTGAATAGTGCAAAGATGTTATCTGCCAGGAGTAGTAGGGAATCACCAACAAATGGCCAATATAGCAACACACTGTTACAGTGCACGCCTCCATACCAACCACAGCATGCAAAACCATACAATTAGTAGATTATCATTGTTTAGATCCAAGTCAGTTGTCATTTAGATTCAAGACAGACCTGTGAATCAAAGGTATTCTAGCCTCCACCAACCCATTTTTTTCATGCACTATGTACCCAGGAATCTATTATCTGATGTTCCTTCCTTTTCAAACTGTTGATGAAGATTTATTAGTTATTTCTTTCAAAGTGAAAAACTGCATACAGAGTCATAATGCTGTGGTAAAGAAAAGTATGTGTAGAGGGTAGGGAGGACTTTTACTCTTATTGCTCTTTTTCCCAACCAATAGGGTTAAGGCTATAGAATATATGAGTAAATACTGAAGTACAATAACCTTAATTGGCATTCTTCCTATAGTAAATGCAAAGAATAAAGCAGCTGTGGTTGTACACCTAAAAAATACAATACTTTCAGATAAACTTACTTAAAAGCAATATAACATCAAATAACAGCACCTACAAAGGTGTACAACAGAACATGAAAAATTTGTACCTAACTACTTGACAGAAAATTGATACAATATTATTATAACAGTCAAGTGTCAAAGAGAAAAGCTATAGGAAAATGATGCAGAATGTTATCCATTCCAAAAGGTAGGTGGAATATATTGTAGGAATATACAGAATACATATTATTTGAAATTGGTTTTATTCTGTAGAAAAAAGCGAATATGAATACATTTTTTACTTGCTGCTGGTCATTGAGGGTGACAATTTGATATTCCAGCTGGAAAGTGAAGAAGCTGGTTATTTAGGTTAAGAACACAAAAGAAAGTAAAGCAATGTTGATTGCTCATTGGCCAGTGATTAAACATGTCAACTATCCAGTAAAATGGAGGCACAACTAAATCATGTTGTAATATAGCTTGCAATGAAAATTAAATATTTTTGTATCTAATGGAATGCCAAACATGAAACATTCACCTTAACATAAGGTAATCCCAAGATGAACCAGATTAAATGTAAAATCTAGCTGAATGAAGAATCTAGGATTAAGGTAGAATCAAAAATAATCCCATTAAAAATAGAAAAACTATAGGATAGATAGAAAAGGAAAAGGGAATCGCTTATGCCATCACAGAAGTAACAAGGAAGGATAAAACAAAGTAACACTGATACTGAATATGAGAGGATTTAGAAAATGGAAAGCATAAGAAATAGTTACTAAGCAAAATGACAATTATTAAGAGAGATAAAAATGCAATTACATAAAGCAATATGAAGAGATAAGATCTTGAAAAAGATACGAGTAAACAAAACTGTTGCCAATGATATGCTATATTTTGGAGAAATATTAGAAATTATAAATAAGATAAAATAAAAACAGTACAGAAGCAGGGAGGAAAAGAAGACTGACAAAAAAAGAAGTCAGCTTTCTTTAATTGGGGGAGGGGGAGAGAGTAAGAGCAAAAAACCAATATTTGCAAAGACTATAAAAATTCAGGCAAAAATGTAGAGATTGCATAGTTTTGTATAACAGGAAACAAAAACAATTCAAAGACACAGAAAATGAAGAGCTATGAAAAGTAGATCAAACACCACCACCAAATCAAAACAATGCAAGATTTTATTTAATGTCTGAATTTTCTTTTATCAGTTTCGTGGAGAAGGGGAAGCACCTATGAACTTTGTGTGTCTTTTTGTTCAGTTTGAACTTTAGTAAATTTGCAACTATAGAAAAAACCACGTGTGCAGAAAAAAGTATGCTAACTTTCATCTCCATAGGATTATGTTTTTAGAAATGATAGAAAGGAAGTGACATTACTGAATCCTGGGGTATGTAGAATGTGGGTTAGAGAGAGCCTCATTAGCACATGCTGCAATGGTGTAGCATAATGGGAAGCTTTAGAGCCAATAAATGAGAGAGAGAGATGTAGAATATAGGCATGCAACTTAGACAGTTCTCACACCAGATGTAGTCAAAAGTTTCATTGATAACGAGGGCAAGAACACAGGTTTCATTGTAGCTCTCAAAAATGAGGAACCATTAGAGAAGTGTAACTCAAGTCCTATAGATGCCATACTGCTGATCATTGGTGGAGACTATAGGTAATGAAGGAGGTGATTTTTAACAATTGCTTCAAACACATTTAGACATTTGAAATGAATGTTATAGGTCAGGTGTTGCTAGGTCAGAGAAGTTTTTCCTTTAGTACAGACTACACTGTGGTCTGTTTCCAAAAATTATAAGTGACTCAAAGAGAAAAAGAGAGATTCATGAGGATAGGAGCTAACTTGAGCGTACTGTTTGAGAGTGAAGAAAGAATGCCATCAGAAACATTCAGCTTGTACTGATCAGAAGACTTTTTCAATCAGTGACTGTGTAAATGGAGGTGAGAAAGGGAATAGACTTCATCCAATTACTGCTTCTATTAGGTAGTAATTGGATAATACAGTGGTTGCAGAAACAGTTATGCCACAAGGTGAAGGTTGGGTTTGAAAATGAGAAACAAATCATGGCTGTTCAGTCTATCTAATAAGTAAAGGGGTAGGTGTGGTGCAGACCATCAAGGGTGACAAATGATTCAGCCTCTTAAATAATGGTGTTAGGGTGTGCAGGATGGTTACTAGAGTCAGGAGTGGTCATGTACACTGAAGATCATAAATATGATGATTTCAGAAAGAATGTGAATAAACATGAGACAGATGTCATCAATGCAATAAATAAAATAATAAATGAAACAAATAAATAGCTGTTAGTGATTGGAGGAGTTTGGGAAGTAAAAGACAGAACAAGGGAACTTAGAGAAATAGGGAAAAGAGACTTCGAACCACAACTGGAAGTCATTGTTAGTAAAATACTGGCAAGTTATAAGAAGAGTGGATTCTATGTACACAAAGACATCACCTTTCACAGGATGAGAGGTTTGTCTCTGAAAGAAAAAGGATGTATTTTCTGCATTGAAAATTCAGTCACTTCTTAATTTTTAAAACAGTTTCCTGAAATAACATACACATTAATTCCTGCTAAATCAACCACTAGATCAGGAGCATTTATGGCTAAAACATTTCAGAAATAAGAATAATTAGTTTCTGATAATTTATTATAGCCAATCCACTAAATATGCATTCCTGTTGAAACTCAGCTAGTAAAAGATATAGCCATATATTAGTTTTCTTTGATTCCCATTATCAAATAGTGTTGCTAATTTCCTGGAGTGTTTCCTTTAGATTTGAATTGCTAACAACACAGATAACCCAATCATAATACAAAATAAGGAAAAAACATTAAAACAATTGAGTGGATTATTTAAGAAGAATGAAAATTGCAATATTACATTTGTTTATACAGAAAATAAAATATGTTTGCTCTGTGATTCCTTAATTGCAACAGTGAAGAATAACAATGCATACCAGCATTGTATAACTCATAATAACCCCCAATTATGCAAAACTGGGAGAAAATTCCTGAGTCTGCACCTGAGAAATTGTAAGATGCACAGTAACACCAATTGTTAATATTTTAAATGTAGGAAACAAACTAATATTACTGAATTAAATTATAGAAAAGCATAGATACAAGTAAGAAATGGCAAGCCATTCAATAACATGGAAATTATTACAATAAAAGAATATGGCATTGAAATGGTAGCACATTTAGATTCAAGTACCTCTTTTAAGAACAGATTAGAAATTGCTTTCAAGTTTTGGCACAAAGCTAGCAATTTCTGAGTAGGGGTAAGTCAATTATATTGACCCTAGTGCTCAACTGGCACTTATTCTATTAATCCCACAAGGATGAAAGGCTAAGAATTTGAACTCAGAACGTAACGATGAACAAAATGCTGCTAAGCACTTAGTCTGGTGTACTAATGACTCAACCAACTTGCCACCTTAAATGACGGATTATGAATTACATACACCATGAATTTATAAATGATGTACAGAAAAACTTAATACAATAACATATTCTAATATCATTATAACTTGATTTAACCTAGTAGTAAAATTCTCCCATTAATGGTAAATTCATCAGAAGCAAACCATATGGTTAACATGTTCTGGTTGCCTTCCTAAGATTATACACAAAAACTGCTAGCAAGGACCATGGCAAGATGAACATAAAGGATGATCTATTCCATTCTGACTCATCCCAACAGATAGCACAAAATGAAAGAGCAACCAGAAATCTTTATCTACACCCTGGAAGAGTATATGAAAATGGGCTTGTGAAACTTGTTTGCAGCAAAAGCATCATCCATAATTACACAAAGAACTTTTTTGCAAGACAGAATTGCCCTGAAATCATTTTATGTAAGAGAAAAGAAATTAAAAATTCAATGTGCATGTTCTTCAACTTGATTTAACCTAGAAGTGATTCTTTCTCCTTGAGAAGCATATGTTCATTATGATAGTACTGTATCTTATTATAAGATATTATTTGACTGAATAGGTAAAAACATTTTTCATTTGTTTTAAGATAGTGGATGTGGATCTCCATATGAGTTATATGTTTTGAGTACTCTTGTTGCAAGGACATGTGGAACTGACATGGCTGTATCTTCACTATGAGATGAACTTCAATTCTTGTAATTTACTAAGTGTATGCACAAATGGTGCTTTCTATGGAAAGAGAAATACCAAGTATTTGTTGCACTACTGCAAGAAGTATTTTCAAATATATATATTAATTTCCCTCCATTGTGTGTATGTGTGTGTGTATTCTTTTTGCCTCAAAAGAATCACCGAATCAAATTTGCTGCATGAATAGAACTAAATATTGAATTCTTAAAAAAAAGTCATGAATTGATTTATTGTTTAATTTCCACTTGTTTTTAGTTCATTTTTTTCTTCTTCAGACAAATAAGTGAGTCTTTAATTGTTTAAAGATCTCATATAATCACAAAATTATTATTTTGTGTATGGAGCTCATAAAATAACTGGTTTTAATTAAAATTAGTCATTATGTCTTCAAAAATATAACATGCTGACATGTATTCTAAATTATCAATATGTGGCTTAATTGAATGTGATTAAATAAGATGAGATGATTCAATGTAAAAAATAGAGAGATTTAGAGAGAAATTTATATATGCAATAATAAAGAATAATGACAAAATCATAGAGAAAATATTACAATCAAAAGAAAAAAGAAAGTAGTGAGCAGAAGATATAATAGAACATTCAGTTCTTGGTTGAAAGATGGAGGTGTAGAAACAAGAGATTAGAAGAAACCTTGCTAATGCAAAAGTAGAGAGATTCTATTAAGGTAATACTTCTTGAATGTGTAATGAAGTAGACAAAACTGTCAACCACATCAGGGCTATTATAGCATAAGAATAGTGGTTCCTATACATTTCTTTTACTTGTTGTACACTTTAAAGGAAATAAAATAATTTGGTGTTTGTGCATAAAGTAAAACAATTTAAAAAGATTATTTAAATATTTAAGCCTACAAATATAATTAATCTAAACTAAAAGAAAATAATAAATTTATTAATAATTTTTTTTAAATAAATTGTTTTACTTTATGCACATACACCAAATTATTTTATTTCCTTTAAAGTGTACAACAAGTAAAAAAAATGTATAGGAACCACAATTCTTATGCTATAATAGCCCTGATGTGGTTGACAGTTTTGTCTACTTCATTACACATACTTCTTTATTCAATAAATAAAACACAGCTATTAAGGCTTTATACTTAGACTAACAGCTTATAGTATTCTATTATTTTCACAGTATGTCCAGCTTCATTTCAAGACACAATATTTGAAAAGTGCCACAACTGGTTAGCAGGAAGCTTTTATTCAAAGTTGATAAAAGCGAGAATTATCAATAATCAAAGCTGTTAATAATTATGACAATTATAAGAGCCTACAAAATTTCTCTAAAAACAACAAAAAAAAAAACAATTTTCCATGTAACAGAAGTACAGAGACCTAGACATGATAAGTCTTTGTTCTTGATCTTTGTTTCAGTTCTATACTATACATCAGTCCATCTTTGGATTTCTGTAGGATATCAGTAAAAGACTGCTAGAACTTGGGTCAACTTTTCTCCAATTCTAGAGAAAGAATTCTGTTAGTGGTCCCCATGACTCTACTCACAGTGCAACATAACCACTAGTACTTGACTCAAAAGGCTGCATAGCAAAGTTGATTTCAGTGGGATTTGAACTCAGATAGCCAAAACAAAAACTGCAAGGCATTCTATCCTATTCTCAAGCAAATCTACTAATTCACCACCTGAACTACACTCTACTGATTACTAGGATCATGCACGGTATGTTGGGCAAGTGACTTCTAATATAGCCCCAGGCCAGCCAATGCCTCATGAGTGAATTTGGCAGTCAGAAAACTGAAAGAAACCCATCATGTGTGTGTGTGTGTGTGTGTATGAACGTGTGTGTTGTGTTTGTATTCACCTGCCCACTACCATTGACAATTAGTGTTGGTTTGCTTACATCACTGTAACTTAGTGGTTCAGCAAAAGAGGCCAATAGAATAAGTATCAGACTTATCAAATAAATAGTGGAGGGAATCAGTTTGTCTGACAAAACCCCTCGAGACAATTTCCCAGCATGGCTGCAATCCAGTGACTGAGACAAGTTAAAGGTAACAGAAAAAGACTACGAATTTTTCTAGAACCCTATGCATTGTTATTCTTCACTATTGCAATTAAGGAATCACAGAGCAAACATATTCTTTTATTTTCTGTATAAACAAATGTAATATTGCAATTTTCTCGAACCCTATGATAAACAAGAAATAAGAATAAGGATTGAAAATATCAGGATTTGGCCTGAGTACTGAAAAAACTCTGGGACAAGTAAGTAAAAGATATCCCTATTGTTATAAGAGAAGTAGTAAACACGGGAATCAATACTGACTCTTAGGTAATCATCACCATTGTCATCATTTAATGTCTGTTTTCCATGCTGACAGGGGTTGCAGGGTTTGACAGGAGCTGGTCAGCCAGAGAGCTGTCCAGGCTCCAAAATCTGTTTTGGTAGGACATTCAGCTTTCTACAGTTGAATGCCCTTCCTAATGCCAACCACTTTACAGCGTGTGCTGGGTACTTTTTACATGCAAGCGCATGACTGCTTTTATGGGGTACTGGCACAAGTGCACTTCATGTGGCACTAGCATACATGCATTCTATGTGGCACTGGCACAAGTGCACTTTACATGACACCACCATTCACAAGACAAATACCTCTTGTCAAAGAGAGGGAAGAGGGGCATGACCATAAAGGACATGTCTGTAACTATTAGAGAAACTGTCATCTTCCATTTTCCTTCACAAAACATGAATTGCTTTATATGATCGATATGGACCTTTGATACCATCATCATCATCAGTTTAACATCCACTTTTCCATACTCAGGATGGACAGAATTTATGGTGGATTTTCAACAGTCAGATGCCTTTCCTATTTCCAATATTCACCCATTTCCAGAAAAAGCAATATTTCCTCATGACCAAGCATGTGTTCACAGAAGACTGAAATCAAAGGACACCACTTGCATGACAAGACATTTACAGCTATCATACTAGGAAATAATTGCGCATATAATATATATATATATATGAAAAGATAGATAGACAAACAGACAGATATATATACACACACACACAGATGGCTTCTTTCAGTTTCCACTCGCAAGGCTCTGGTCAGCCTAAGGCTATAGTAGACACTTAACCATGGTGTCATACAGTGAGACTGAACCTGAAATGATATGGCTGGGAAACAAACTTCTTACCATACAGCCACACCTGGTTTTTTGATTTATTGATGCCAGTATATTTCTGGTATTCATTTTATGAATCATTGGGGAAGAAAAGGAGAACTTCAGAACATAAAGAGATATAACTAAATACTGTTAGGCATTTATTCCAATATTCTTGTCTTTCCCCTACTGCAAGCAAGCAATAAATTAAAAAAGGTTAAATCCAACAATAAATTAATGGAATTATATCTGCACAACTCTATGATAATATTATTTCTATAATATAGCATTTTCTTATTATTAATGCACCTAATGTGGAATGAAAAGATATAAGCTTCAGTTTCACAACCATTCCAAATATAATGGAAGAACTTAGAATATATATCCAACTCTTAGTAGTGACAGATATGAATGACACTTTTCCAATATTTTTCTGAGAGAAAATTCCTCATGAAATTTTAATGTTATTAATTATTTGACCAAACTAGACAATCAGCTTGTCAGTCAGGCAATACAAAAAGAGAAGAAAAACGGGAAGGACAGGGAGGGGGAGAGAGAGAGAGTGAAAAAGAGAGACAGACAGACTGACATATAGAAACCAATATAACGAGTCACTCTAAAATTCTTTGAAGATTTTCATATCACTGTATAGCATAGTATATGTTACATAGTGATGCAAAAACTACTCTAACGTAATAAATATTTAATTTTGAAAAAAAATGGTAAAGTAGGTTACATAATGTCCTGTAAATTTATTCTTTATTGAGACAAAATTGAGTGGTTGCTTTAATTTATGAATCAATAATGGCAAGTATCTGTTTTAACATGATAGAATCATAAAATATATTAGCACTTCTTTATAAGTAAATGCTTGAATATTGTCAATAGCATGGAATTATATTTGGATTCATACACAGCATATCAATGACCTATTATCTTTGATAGAAAAAGGTGAAAAAAAAATGGCTGACACACAATGTGAAATTTATATTAAAATTGATTTCTTCCAATGTACATAGGTACTACTCTTTCAAATTCTTATTTATAAGCGGAGAGTGAAAACAGAGGAACTGTATATAACTACAGAATACTTTACTTTTGTTTCCTAAAGTTAACAGGAAGTGACATTGTTTAAAGAATATAATTTCAATGGAGAAACCAAACAAGTCTGAAATTAAAGAAGAGAAACTAAAGGAATGTAATTTATTGTGAATCCTATGAAACAATTTGTTTATTTAGAATCATTTAAGATATTTCATGTTCTCTCTGTATGAAGAAACTATGTGTTCTTAAAGAACAGGATATGAAAATAGGTCAAACATTTGAAAGCATATTCATGTATTCTTCAAGTTTGCATTCAGCAGAGATTGGTAAAGGGCATTATGAAAATATAATTACCACTACCAAGATTGGAATAATTGGATAAAATGAGTTAATATTTTCAGAACATAATTCAGAACCATTCTTTCTGTATCAGTTTGTGAAAACCAACAAAAACCCTGAAGTCCCACCCATTTTTATATGACACATCAATTTAATTATTCTGCTGTTTTCATACAAATCTCAAATCATGAATAAATAAGTGCAAACCAAATTCTTCTTGAGATGCTTTGTTATTTCTGGAGGACAAATCCAATCTTGCTTGAGAAGCATTCTATCTGTCAAGAACTTCTTGTCTGAGCACATTTCCTCCTAAATACAATAAAGCAAAGGAAGTTATCCTTTCTTCTTCGAAATGAAAGTTTCTTGCGCCATAGAACTATTCAATCTGTTTAAATTTTAGCTGAAAACTCAGTCTAAAGATTTATTCAATCTATTTAAATATTAATTGCAAGCTTAGTTTTGTGTTAGCACCTGTAACCATTCAGTTACATTACGTAATATACAATGTAGCCACTTAAACAATTCTGAACATCCTAACAGATAGGCAGATAGTGGCCTCCTATACTTCTGCAATATCTTGAACATATATATATTCAGCAGATGTTAAGAACAAGCATATCAAAATTTCTCACTCAAATTACCAATAGCTAGAAAAGCAGAAAATAGATAAAAAGAATTTCATCTATGAAGATCATTCAATTACAGAATACTTCTTCCAGTAATATATACAAATTCAATGGAACACTGAAAACATTTTTCAGTATATACACAAATATATATGCATTTTACCAACATCATTATTATTTAAAGTCCATTAAATGATTATGGTGATAAAATGTATGTATGTATATGTATATATCAAAAATTGTTTTCAGAATTTCACCCAATTTTTATATTTTATATATACATATATGCTGTGCTTGAGAAGAGCCGGCAAGCCAAGTGAGACCATAACCTTGTGGCCTATGCCAGTGGTGTAACCAGCCCACTTATGCATACCTTTCCTTCATTGGACGCTAAACTCTGCTTGTGAAGACCTGTTGAGGCAAATGAAATCAAAATCAAATTCAATGACAGCACCTCATGACTGGCATCCGTGCTAGTGGAACACTAAGGGCACCATCTGAGTGTGATCGTTGCTAGCACCACTGACTGGCTCCCATGCCGGTGGCACATAAAAGCACCATTCGAGCATGATTGTTACCAGTGTCACCTTACTGGCACTTGTGCCAGTGACATATGAAAAACAACATTCAAGCAAGGTTGTTGCCAGTGCCGCTAGACTGGATGCTGTGCAGATGGCACATAAAATGCACCATTTGAGTGTGGCCATTGCCAGTACTGTCTGACTGGCCTTCGTGCTGGTGGCACGTAAAAGAACCCACTACACTCTCAGAGTGGTTGGTGTTAGGAAGGGCATCCAGCTGTAGAAACTCTGCCAGATCAGATTGGAGCCTGGTGCAGCCATCTGGCTCGCCAGTCCTCAATCAAACCATCCAACCCATACCAGCATGGAAATGGACATTAAATGATGATGATGCTTTTATATATATATAACACACACACACACACACACACACACACACACACACACACACACACACACACACACACACACACACACACACACACACACACATACATACATACATACATACATACATACATACATACATACACATACATACATACATACATACATACATACATACATACATACATACATACATACATACATACATACATACATAAGAGAAAGAGGGAGTATATTTGTATTTGTATCTGAAACATATTCAACAAATTTTCACTCATTGTCAGATTACACACACATGTACATTAAGATGATTTTCTTTTTGATATTCTTCAAAATAGTTCTAGCTGTGTTTCTTTTCATTCTGTTAAGCAGTATATGTAACTCTCAAAGTAAACAATATTCGATTCATTATAATACCTGCAGGACTTTCACAAGGCAGAGATAATTTTCAATGGTTCGTTAACCCATTTACACATGCAATTCACTTTTTATGCTGGAAAATACAACTTACATCTATTTCCTCAGTCTCCTTTTTGGACTTCTCTATCTACAACAAAAAATACTTTTTGTAATACAAAGCACAATCCTTATAACATTCCAGTTATGTTTCAAAACCTTTATCTCACAAAATTAAGTCAACCCACAGTGATCCTTAATTGTATAGCTCAACTTATTATAATTATTGCTTTCAGAAAATTTCCCAAAACATTGTACATGTAATATTTCTCTCTTATAACAGTTGTAAAAATATTTCTATCCGTACAAGGCATTATTCAATGTGATGACATTTATTAAAGTAGTAACATTTTAACAAGTGTTTGCTATAAGGCGTTAATTACTATATCAAGTTTAATTGTAGCAGATTTGTAATATTTCTTCTTGAAACATCTATTAATGTCAGTGACTGCTAATTATAAAACAATTATTCACATATCTAGTTTGTTTTCTCTTCAATAAAGATACACAAACACAGAGAGATGTTTCCTGTGAGCTATAGAGACATTGTTCTCCTGAAAATCTTGCCATAATATGGAATATTGTAGCATGAAACCTATTTTCCTTTTGACATCCAAGTTATATGGAAGTTACATAAACACAACAATAAGAGAAAATAATATTATGGAAGTTGACATTAACACGAGATCTTTATGAATGCAACACTTCTTTCTACAATGTATGAAATGCCTATACACATATATATATGATATATATATGTATGTGGAGTGTTCAGCCACTTGCACATTAATTTCACAAGCAGGCTGTTCAATTCTTTGGATCAACTGAAACACTCATTATTGTAACTGACAGAGTGTCAGTATAGTATATACATACATATATATATAATATATATATATATATATATATATATATATATATATATATATACATACACACACACACACACTTTTATTAAAGCTACAAAATTATCTCAAAACTGTTACTGAGAGTTTCACATTCCTGTTTGTCAATATTTGGTACTCGAGTACTATTTTTTTCCACCTTGTTTTGCATTTACATGCTTACTTGTGTGTGTGTGTGTGTGTGTGTGTGTACATGTGTGCGTATATGTTTAGATATATTATGTAATCAAAATTTAATAATCTGCTAACATACTTTACATCCTTCTGAGGAATTTCAACAGATTAATTAAATGAAGTGTGTAAGGTTACTGTATCTTGAATGTATTTACAACCCTAAGCATTACCAGAGACCAATGAACATGCACCTGCCAAAATGATAAGACAATTAAAATTGACTTAAGAATATTACAATTAACGTCTTTAACAATATCTTGTTCACAAGTAATTTCAAGGTTTCTCTAATTCAGCTGCTTGATTTAAATACAATTTTACACATTACATAGTTTCAATGTTTTAAACAGCTTTTAAATGGCATTATCATTTCTACAAGAATATTATATTTAATTAATTCCATAACTGAATATTAGATGAAAGTACTAAACGTGATTCTATTATTGTTGAATACAGATGAGAATACACAAAATAGTTTAGCATCTATATTGATTTCAAATTTTGGCACAAGGACAGCAGATCTGAGGGAGAGGCTAAGTTGATTACATTGATCGCAGTGCTTGACTGGTACTTATTTTATTGACCCTCAAAGGATGAAAGGCAAAGCTGACCTCGGTGGAATTTGAACTCAGAAATGTAAAGATGAACAAAATGCTGCTAAGCATTTTACCTGGTGTGCTAATGATTGCACCAGCTCACTGCCTTGTTTAGTATATATATTACAATTTCAATCTCATCATCCTCAATTTAGCATTTACTTTTCCATATTTGAAGGGTCAAACAAGAATATGTCTAGTTAGTTTCCTACAGCCAGATGTCCTTCCTATTTCCAATCTCCACTTGCTTCCAAGCAAGATAATAATCACCCAATTTATCAAACAACAGCTAGGGCAGATTTATGGAGAGAATGTGGAGCAAACTAGCAACACTATATGAATGTGTTTTTTGCTTACAAATATCATGCACCATGTCAGGGAAGGCAGATCAAAAGGCCTTTGATGTGCTTTGCAGTGGACTGTGAACAAATAACACTATGAGTGAAGCTGTGGTTTATAATAAGCAAGCAAACACACATGAAGAAGAAGGAGATATGAACTCACTCACACAAAACACATAGACACACATGCATATCTTTTATCTTTTATTTGTTTCAGTCACTGAACTACAACCATGCTGGAGCATGACATTAAAGGGTTTTTGTCAAACAAAAACAAAGAAACACACACATAGATATATACATATGTATACATGCATACACACACATATATGTGTGTGTGTATGTATATATACACACATTAGTTTCCACCTGCCAAATTAACTCACAAGACTTTGGTTGTCCCAAGGCTATAGTAGAAGACACTTGCCCAAAATTCCACATAGAGGGACTAATCCCAGTATCATGTGGTTGGGAAGCAAACTTCTTACCTCACAGACATATATATTGAGATGGCTAGTATACCTTACATTGTCGTGCAGTTACTGTTTACATCTTGTTCAGAGATTTATTATTGTTTGCAGACAGTTTTTCGAAATCAGTGACGAAAAGTTACTGGAAAAACGATATATAAGGATTTGCAAACAGACTCCCTTCATCGAAAACCGGTGATTGTCGTACGCCGAAGACAGGCAAATACCTAGAAACTGCAGTCTGTGCGTATCACTTAGGTTGACGAGAGAGGGATGACCTCCCTTTGCAAATACCATAAGGGCACAGAAAGTGTGCCTAAAGCCAGCTGGAGACAATGATCTCCTGGGGCTACAAGCTACAGTAACACCCACCCTTAGTGGTTAGCCATATTGAGATGGCTAGTATACCTTACATAACCAGAAATGGTTCTGTTGGAAGTAGCATTAATTTTCTTAGGTCTTTCAATTTTCTTTAATTAATCAATAGACCAATTGAGTAAACCTATCAGTAATGTACCTATAATGACAACTGGAAACAGCTGTAAGCTAAATTTGCTCCAATAGAGGGAAAATATGTAATGACCATTATTTTTAACTTAGATTATATATATACATAATGTGCTTCTTTCAGTTTCCATGTACCAAATCCATTCACAGTGCTTTGGTTGGCTTTGGGCAACAATAGATGCCTGCCCAAAGAGTCACAAGGTTTACTGAACTTGAAACCATATATTTGGAAAGTGAACTTCTCAACTGCTCAACTTGTACCAAATAATAATTTACTTATGTAGATGCACAATTTAGAGTTTAAATCAAATAATCATTATTAAAGTTCAGAATATCAAAATTATTTTCTCCACAACAGACAGAAGTAGGGAGTAATTTTATGGCTGTATTTAAAGTATATTTCAATATAAACTAATTAAACAATAACATCTGCAACAAAAACCATAAATATAAATGAACAATTTGAAGCGTTAAATAAGAAATAAATTTGAATGTCTAACATTCAAATGTCTCATTACAGAAAACGGAAATGAGACCTGCATCTTTGAGCTAAGAAAAGACTAATTTGACCTTTCAATGAGGTTATAACTCACGACATAACTTTTATCTTTTCAAAATATCAGAAAATAAATCACAATTAATATAATGATTTCTTACAGCTATGAAGCTTGCAGAATACAATAAACTGAAACAGACATACTTATCCAGGAATTTACAACACTATGAGACATTCCACAACAGAAATATCACTACCATTTTTGGGTTTTGGTTTACAAGGAATATTTTTAAAGAATAAATATGTTAATTATATGGGAACAGGCACTGTGCTACCACGTAATTTCAGGTTCAGTCCAGTATCTTAGATGAATGTCTTCTATCATAGCCAGGAGCCAACCAATGCCTTGTGAATGAATTTGGTAAACAGAAACTGTGTGAAAGCCAGTCATATAAATGTGTATGTATGTATGTACGTGTGTGTGTGTTGAAGTATGTATGTATATATGTTTGTGTGTGTCTTTGTGTTTGTCCCACCATGGCTAGACAACTGGTGT
This sequence comes from Octopus sinensis, assembly GCF_006345805.1. NCBI lineage: Eukaryota > Metazoa > Mollusca > Cephalopoda > Octopoda > Octopodidae > Octopus > Octopus sinensis. The sequence goes on along the minus strand of NC_043015.1, from coordinate 14,656,050 downwards.
TGGTCTGTTTATGTCCCCATAACTTAGCAGTTTGACAAAAGAGACCAATATTTTATTCTAAGTACCAGACTTATAAAATATGCACTAAGGTCAATTTGTTTGATTAAAACCTTTCAAGGAGGTACTCCAGCATGACCACAGTTCAAAGATTGGAACAAGTTGAAGAAAAAGAATTGAATTGAATGAGATATTATTAATGCAGCTGAATTTCACTTCATTACTGGGATGGTGGACTAACAGAATTGTAGTATTTGTTCTGAGTTCAAATTCCAGTGATGTCAACTTTGCCTTACATTTTTTCTTTTGGGTGTGGGGGGAGTGAATAAAATAAAGTACTATTCACGTAATTGACCACCCTTGTCTTCTATAAACCATTGGCCTTGTGCCTCAGTTATAAAACATTAACGAGGTAATTTTAACTGATTAAAAGTTGGGGTCAGAGTGGGTTCATTACATTACTCGTGTTTCCCTCCTTTCCCTTAACTATATACATTTCCTGCAGAAGGCATACTGAGTAAATTTTTCCATATCATGATTTTAAAATACCTAATAAGCCAATTTTTTTAAACTCACACATTCTAAGACATGGTAAGTCCTGGTAAGATTATGATAATAATTAATTAGGAGATCTTAGAGTGAAATATGTCCAAATTTATCACTATACAAAGATCAGATGCACACTACACTTATGCCACCATATTTTTCAATTGATTTATAAGGTGGCAAACTGGCTGAAATATTAGCATGTCAAACAGAATGCTTTGTGACATTTTGTCTGGCTTTACACTCTGATTTCAAATACTGCTGAGATCAACTTTACCTTTCAGCATTGATAAAATAAGTACTAGTTGAACATTGGAATCAATGTAATTGACTTATCTCCTGCTCCAAAATATTAAATCAACTTTTAATTAATTTGGATTTCAGAGTTGTCTCTCTTGCCTTTCTTATCAAGAATTATCATTGATGGATTTTTTTTTTTTTTTGTAAACCTTTTCATTACAGATATGATCTTAATTGGTCAAACATATTTTAAGCTCAGTACATTAAGAATGTTAACACCTACTTAAGTCATTAACACAGAGATCGTTTAAAATGTTATCCCTTAGAACACTGAAATTTACATTAGTGAGTGAATTAATATAAATTTTTTAAAAAAACATCTAAATAATAGCCTTTCTTTAAAATTAAATTTCTTAACAATTCTAACTTAAAGTAATAATGATGGGAAAAATTAGGAGGATTAACAACTTTCAGTTTATAATTAATTATTGATAAAACTTACTAAAGTAACTATGCACCACTCCCAAAATGCACGGCTTTGTACCTATATGAAAAATCATTATTAATTATTGATTTAATTAATTTAATTAGCTTCTAATTAATTTGCTACATAGTTCATTAAATATAATGACATTTATCAAAAATTATACTTGAATATTAAATTTTACATGTCATGATATATTCAGATTAAATAAATTAATGCCACAATATTATTTTATATAAATAAATAATTGGATTCATTCGTGTGTGTTTTTAATGAAAAGTTTATATGACTTATATTTCCTGTCCACAAACTAACATTACTTGTAATCTTATATTCTGCTGATGATATTCCTCCAGAATATTATTTTAAACAAACTAGTTCATTATAAATATTAAACTCCAACCTTTTAATCAGATTTCCAACTCCATCAATTTGCCTTGTAGGCATAACTCTTGTGATTTAAGTAAGTAGAAATCCCAAAGATAAATTCATTCTCTCTCATATGCATGCATGTGTGAACGTATGTATGTACATACGTATGTATAAATAAACATTATCAATCTGAGGCAAATTGTCTCACCTGGTCTATGATTTCCAGGTGTTTTAACAACCAGCGTTAATAAGGAGGTTTCCCTAAGTGCTGTACCACAGCAAATATGGTGAATAAACAAAACACATACATTATGTATGCATGGTCAATGTTTACCTTATTATTGCTGCTTTAAATTCATAATTTAATGTATATATATACTTCTACCCTTTTGGGGCTTTATTTTACTGGAAAGTAATACATTTGTATTGCAATATTATTTTTCATTGAAAATTTTTTCACTGTTCTCGATCAGCTAATGGCTAGGCATTCAGGCAAGTATACTGGCATTGATGTGGCAACATTTGAAATATTAATGCAGCTGATGAAGACCGATCAAATTTACATTGTCAAACGTATTTGAAGAGTCAGAAACCGGTCCTGCATGATCCGAATCTAGGTTGTCCATTTATCAAATGGTCTTCCTAGAGGTAAGACAAATTTTTCATGTTTATTGCACACACACACACACACACACATCTTTGCTAGTATATACAGAGTGAAGCTTTACAATAGCGTCGTATTTGTATCGATTGCTATTTTCCAGTAAATATTGGTATCTTGTTGTACCACTCATCTGTTTATATATATGTGTGTGTGTGTGTGTGTGTGCGTGTGTGTGTGTGTGTTGTTGTGTTTCAGGAGTCTTTTTTTTTTTTTTTTTGCCAAATAAACACATGCACTAGATATTCGTTCTTCACTCATTTATTACTGTTCTTATTTTAACTCACAAGGACAGAAAGTGTCACTGAAGAGGACACAGATGTGTGACATAAGATTTCCTGACAATGGACATGAGTTAAGATAAGAAGAGTAATAAACAAGTGAAGAACAAATATACAGTGTGAGTTTATTCACCAAAGATGAAAAAAAAAATGACCATCCCAAAATAAAACAATGTCCATTTCAGCACATGGTTTCACAACAAAGAATGTTGCAACACAAATTCATAAACATATATATACATATATTAAATTATGAATATATATACATGTGTGTGTGTGTATATATATATATATATATATATATATATATATATATATATATATATATATATTAGATTATGAATTAGATATACATATACATATATATATTAAATTATGAATATATATACATGTGTGTGTGTATATATATATATGACCTGGGTATGTGGTTAAGAAATTTTCTTCATTTCCAATCTACCATGAAAACATGTCTGGTCATGGGGAAATATTACTTTGCTTAGAAATAGGTGAGAGTTAGCAACAGGAAAGGTATCTGGTCATAGAGAATCTGCTTCAGTATATTCCATCTGACGATGAATATAGAAATAGTCTCTTTACAGATAACTTCTGGATTTTAAGGCAAGTTCTTCCACTTTTTGACATCTATATATATATATACATATGCAGGAGTGGCTGTGTGGTCAGTAGCTTGCTAACCAACCACATGGTTCCGGGTTCAGTCCCACTGCGTGGCATCTTGGGCAAGTGTCTTCCGCTATAGTCCCGGGCTGACCAATGCCTTGTGAGTGGATTTGGTAGACGGAAACTGAAAGAAGCCTGTCGTATATATGTATATATATATAATATGTGTGTGTATGTGTTTGTGTGTCTGTGTTTGTCCCCCTAGCATTGCTTGACAACCGATGCTGGTGTGTTTATGTCCCCGTCACTTAGTGGTTCGGCAAAAGAGACCGATAGAATAAGTACTGGGCTTACAAAGAATAAGTCCCGGGGTCGATTTGCTCGACTAAAGGTGGTGCTCCAGTATGGCCGCAGTCAAATGATTGAAACAAGTAAAAGAGTATATATATATATATATATGTATATTTATATAAATGTAATATATACACTAACAGAGACCTTAATTGCCCAAAAGATGCTGATTGACAATTCTTAATACTGACGTCAGCTTCAGTAATTTCTGTTACCTCACCAGTTAAAACTAACTCAAAATTCGGTTCTTTTTGGACTTGCTTCTCTATTAGTATATATGTTTCCATCATCCAAATTAATGGATAATTTATCAATTCATTAACGAATAAACATAAAATTAATATAAACAGCACTTTGCTATGTTTCACCAAAAAGGAGAATTATATGTGTTACTAAATGTGACTAGGGTGTTGAAAAACACCAACATAGCAAGAAATAAGAGCTAAAATGCTCTAATGCTGAGGTCAACACACATAATTGTAAACATATAGACTAACAGGGACCTTAATCATCCAGAAAATGCCAATCGAGAATTCTTAATACTGATGTCAGTTTCGGAGGGAGGGAGGGAGAGAGAGAGAGAGAGAAGAGAGAGAGAGAGAGAGGAGGAGAAGAAGAAGAGAAAGGAAATAAGAAAGAAAGAAGAAAGAAGAAAGAAAGAAAGAAAGAAAGAAAGAAAGAAAGAAAGAAAGAAAGAAAGAAAGAAAGAAAGAAAGAAAGAAAGAAAGAAAGAAAGAAAGAAAGAGCATGTTTTCACTTGATTACAATAATTACATTTGTAATTTCCAGCCACCTTTTCCTAAATCAATCAAGTCACAATCTGATAGTACACATTTCTCCTGCCAGCTGCACTTTACACAATACCAAATACCTAGAATTCATATCACAAGGTTGTTATCTGGGAATATTTCTGTTTACATCAAGAATCAGAATCTCTCTAAAAACCATAACTTGTAAACTGTATGTATGTGCAGAAGTGTGTATGTATGAATTAGTGCTTATGCTTATGACAAGTTACATATAATAAAAATAATTTTACATTAAACTGAAGGGTTACTCAATACTTCTTGTAGAGTACATAGTTATTATTCTTTTATAAGAATAGAGTTGACAGTGACTTTGAAGTGTCAGCATGGAGGCTAAGCAGGTTGAAACTTCAAAATTCTTGTAAAGGAATAATATAAAGAGTCTTCAGGCTAAATCTGAGGATTTTTCGTCTCCTTTTTTCAAGAATAGCTTGATGTATTTGAAGGACTGGAAGCCATCTGAATATTGGAAAAGAGTTACCTGTATCATGACTCTCACCGGGTATCAAAATGCTTAGGCACTCTAAAGGCTGTAAGATGTGACATGGACAGCTGCAAGGGAGACTACAAAAGCCATAACCAGCAAGAAGTGACACAACAGGCATTCAGACAATGTTCACATGCTGCAATTCATCCCCAAATCAGTAAACCTAGCTCTGAGCCCTAGGCTCGATTCAGACAGCTATGTGAAGCTGCTAGAGATGGTGGTCAATCTCTGGCTGGGAGGGTTGCTGCTGGAAGGCCATATGTGAGGCTTCAAGATTCAGCTCTTCGCCATACTTCTGAAAAGAGTTAGAGGTGGTTGTTGGAGAATTTCTATGACTTCATCAGCCCCAAGTTCTGGCTTCCTAATTCCCCGGATTGTAATCCCATGGATTATATGTGTGGGATATAGTTGAGAAAGATACCAACTACTCTGCCTGCAACACAAAGACCAAGCTGGTGGCCAAGATGAATGAGGTATCTGAAGATCTTCCCAGAGACACAATGAGGCACATGAGCCACATTCCAGAGCTTTCTTGCAGCCATGGTAGAAGTTGAAGGCAGCTACTTTGAGTAAACTGTTATCTCCCAGCCATAATCTAGTTGATAGTTTTGGGGTTCTTTTAAATAAATTAATTTTTGGATGAGATATTGTTTTCTTTTCGTTTTATCTTTGTATGCAAACTATCACATTTAACCCAAACACTTGGTATATATGTATATACACATGAAATAGCTGGTAAGTAGAAGCTTTTTACAGTATAAATTTCTCTGCATAAAAAGAATATTTCAGTTAAGGGTTAACTGAGCTTAAATGACTGGCCTTGTAAATATTTCAGTTAATAAAACATCAAATTTTAAAAAATTTTGTCTTATCAAACTTTAAAGCTTCTTCTGTGTTATTCAGTTTCTTTAACTGAAGAATTTTTCCA